>NC_043980.1:16796416-16868916 GCF_902150065.1 Myripristis murdjan
GGAAAAACAAGATATCCATCCGCCTTCTTTCCATAAGAGGTGGAGCTGAATTCAAGTCACCAATGAGTTCTATAAAACTTTCAGGTATTTTGACATTCGGGCTTAACTTCAAGTATGACCAATTGAGCTAGTGAAGAATTTGCACACAAACACAAACACACACACACACACGCGCGCTTGCGGCACAAAAATAAAATGCTGCATGGAAATCAAATGCGGAAAAACAGCAGCAAGTTATGGCTGTCTCTGTTACCACATAATAAACAAAACATTGCTAAAAATGCCTTTGAGGAAGAGTGTTTGTTGACTATAGTGCATATGTGTACACACGCTTACACGCACACACACACTGTTATGTACACGCTGATTACAAGTAATCTGTCATCTCCCCTGCCACAAACAAACAGACTCAAACAGACTCCATAAGTAACCCCAAAGCTTGTTTTCAAGAAAAATGTTGATCTTTAAAGGCATGTAATTCAGTGTCATTGTCTATGGGGACAGCACTTGATGACATCATGTCATTCCTGAGATTTTAATTGCCTCTCCATAGGATGAGTCACTTTCCTTTTGCTTACATGACCATCTACTATACATTATATGTGTGTGTGTGTGTGTGTGTGTGTAAGAGAAAATGCTCCACCAGTGAGCCACCTCTTTAACCTTTGCAAAAGTGACTCAGAAGCTGGTATTGTGTGGGTGGGGAGAGAAAAAAAAAAAAGAAAAAAAAAAGAATTATCAGTACCAGTCCCTGGATAAGACAGAAGTTTTCCATCGGCTTCTCCTCTCACAGTGCCGCCAGAAACAAATGACTGGAGAGTAGCTAGCGCTGGGAGATGCAGCTCCAAAAACTCAGAGAAGTCATTTGAGTCGGCTTTCAGGACCCCGGCAGAAACAAGAAATCAATAAGACAAACTGAGAGGAGAGGAAGGGAAAATGTGATTGATTGAGATGAGGATTTAGTCTGTCTGACTGCACTCAACTCATCACTTCCTCTGCTTTCCCTTGCTGCTCTATCCTCCCTCCCTCCATCCTTGTTTCCTTCCTTCCTTCCTCTCTCTCTCTCTCCCTCGCCTTCCAATCCCAATCACCCTCTTGCCTGCCTCTCTCTCCACTCCCCTCTCTTTCCTCCTCTTCTTCTGCCTCTCTCTCTCTAGCTCTCTCATTTGCTGTCTTTCTTCCTATCTCCAAAGGCCCAGACAAGCCTTTTTTCTCCTCTGTACTTTCTTACTCTTTGGGTTGTGTGAGTCTTAGCCCCGCCAATTTCCCTCTGAAAAACAGGGCACTGGAATGTCAATCAAAGCTCTCTATTTTTGCATTTCCTTCTATCAAAAAGGAATTCCAGAAACTTTGTGCTTCGGCCAAGTTCTTTCCATTTTCGAAATTTGAGTCCGGTTTGCAGAGGAATACGTTTTTTAGTTTTTTAATTTTTTTTAAGTTCTGTTTCAAAGTTGAATAGACATGCATTATTCTTTCTCTTGATTCTTTCCTTTTCCTCTGTTTCCTTGATGTTTGAATACAACCTTTTGAGTTGCTCCATCAAAAAAGAAGCTGAGTCCTGTTCAGTTGCTCCTTGCATAAAAAGCGGCCTATTCCCAACACATGAACGATGGAAATCCACACTGTTATGACATTGTTGTCTACACTTGAATAATGGGCAGACCTTGACAAAAGCAGTGTCTCCGAGTCCACCTAGACGGATAATGTTGAGCAGACATTTATACATCAGGGTAAATGTTGCTTTTGTTGATGTAACAGATGAGGACACCCCAAAGACAATGTGTTTGCATCAATTTATTTCAGCAGCAGTAAAGCTGATAAATACTGTTTGTGTGTGTGCATGTGTGTGTGTGTGTGTCTGTGTTTCCTTTCTTGCCCTCATCAGACACAAACACAATGAATCCCGCCGCCTTCACAGACTGCATGTGGACTGTTGCCTTGAGGCTTGAGGCAGGCAATTTGATCGCATCAATAGCAGTCAGAATGCAGAGGCACAGTGCCTACGCTTTCAGATTGTCAATCATACAAACGTACAAATCCCTCCTACTACTACTTTCCAGCTGTCAGCATTTATTTCGCCCATCTATCTGACATTTCCTGACCGGCCGAAGGAGTTGGAGCGTTGAAAACTTCATCCTCTGAAATATAACTGCTTAACATCTTAAGCGGGCAGAATTTCATCAGCATTTTAGCAGGTGGATGGTTCAGATTTTTTTTTTCCAATGCTGATAATAAAGTGTCGCCAACAAGATAGCTGAAGTGCAGTCTGGAAACTGCTGAAAACAGTGCGCTAAGCAGAGTGCTGAATGTGGCCAATCGAAGGGTTAAGCCAGCTGTGACTAACAGGCCCACGCTGGGCCTCTATTGGACCATCTCTGGCAGCCATCCATGATATTGAGAGAGCAAGAGAGAGAGGGGGGGAGAGAGAGGTAGACAGAGAGGACTGGAGTGAAGTTGAGTGGATTAGTAAGAGGTGGGGGGATGACAACATGTAATTACCTATTTACCCAGCCTTTAGTAGAAACCTCATTGAAGGCTAATTGAGCGGTGCATTAGTGAGAGGGTCATAAAGCTAGCAGCAGTGGGGTAGAGGGAGGGAGGGGATAAGAGAGAGAGAGAGAGAGAGAGAGAGAGAGAGAGAGAGAGAGAGAGAGATGAGAGCTGGAGGAGGAGAGGGGCAACAGGGCGAGAGAGAGGAAAATAAAGACAGAGTGGTTCCGAGGAAGGGGATAAGTGAAAAAAGTGGGGGGTGAGAGGAAGGACAGAACTGAGGGCAAGAAAGTAAGGGAATGGGTGAGAGAATGGGTGCATGAGTGAGTAAATACTAAGGCTGAACATTGTGGTAAAAAAAAAATCATATTGCAAATATTGAGACAGATGTTGCAACTGTGATATGACTCACAATTTAGTAGGCATGATCATTTTTGCATCATAATTTAAATTTTCTCTACAGAATATTTAAATGATGAGTTTCTACCCGACATCTTCTTCTTCCATCCTGGAGAATACATGTGACAGGACATCTCTGTAGAAACACAATACTTCACCCCCAAAAAGCAGTTGTCACACATTTTACCTTTATAAAAAATTTAGAGCTTCTGAGGTTTGTATATTGCACTTGGTCATACTGTCATTTCAATAATATTTCAGTTAATTGCCGTAGTGAGTGAGTGGGTGAGTAAAGTGTGTAAGCACTGCAGAGAAGTGTGGGCTTTTTGTGTTGTCTCTCACCATGGGATTGAAGCTATGACGCAAGGTATTTCCATGCATATGTGTGCAGATGTACAGTATATGATGTGTGTTTGTATTTCTCACTGCGGCAATGATATTTCTTGCCTCAAGTGGCTTACAGTAGAAAGCCTTTAGTGCTGGGGGGGAAAGTGGCACATCAGAGGCAGTCATCTCTGTAATGTGTTTTAGTACATGGATGGATGGAGGGAGGGATCTATGGATGGATGAGCCTGTAGAGTGGTTACAGTGCGACTGCTGCCTTGCAACACGCTGCACGTAGTACTGTAGGCCACTGAGCCTGGACACACATCAAGAGATGGATGGCTATTCCAGGAATGCAGTACACAAAAAGGTGCACACGCACGCGCACATACACACACATACACACCTATCCACCTGCCTGTGTGACCTCCACAGGCAGGTGGAAAACAGCAGTAATAATTTAAAGGCCTTGAGCGTCTCTCACGTCAAATAAAATATGGATTTCCTTCAGCCAAGAAGCAGGCTAACCCTTCAGTAACTGGACCTTTTATCCAGGCTGTGTTGTAGCTCTGACCCATCTTTATTATATATCATATAACATGGACATTCATTAGACTGGCTCAATGGTGTGGTGTAACAATATGGGGCTTTACCCTCTTGTCATTGCGCTGTTAAAACAGTAAACTCCTTGCATTGACTGCATTTTGCCTTTGACCTTAAGCAAGAGGTAAACATGTTGCCATGCATACACAATAACAAGAAGAAGACGACATATAAACACATACATCTACATTATGCACACACAAACACACAAATGTGCAAACACACACCACAGAGGCTGAGCGAGCATTGTGTTATTGCCAACTCAAAGGAGGATGAAGAGGAGACAGGAATCATGCAGCAGTTCATGAACCCTGCTTCGTGCATTCACTGAATACCACGGTGCACCACAAGTCAAGAAATGGCTCTCCTTTTGTGAGAGACGCACAGTTCTGTCTCTTCAGTGAGCGCTGAGTGACATCTGGCTTGTATCAGATGAAGAAAAGCTCTATTTGAATGATAGACGTCACACTTCCCTGTCTATACCTGGAGGTGATAACAGATCTCATGTTGAGTAGACAGGTCAAAGCCGTGCCTCGTCTTTCTTTTTCAGCTATTCACATAAATGCTGAGGGAGATCAAAGTCTATTGATGCCTGCTGAAGCGGGAAACGTCTCTTGACCCACAGAAATACAGACAAAGGAAATATGATGTCAAATAACGCATACAAAATTGAAGGTAACCTGTGTAATAATAACATCACCCTGAAGGTCAAAGGGGGGGCGATGGACAGTAGAGTCCAGAAATACATTTCTTGATCAATCTTCTCCAATGTCACATTACAATGGCTGAGACAGAAGGATGGAGTTACAAAGGCTTTTTCCTCAGATTGATTTTGGCCAGCACAGGAGTGGTTGTACACAAGTATAACTCAAAATAACATGCAAGGATATGCAGAGATGTCAATGCTATAGATACATGCATTTTTAAGTGACAGCTGAACATACTGTGAATTGTATGTTCAACAATGCTTACAACCTCTACAGTCAGTGACAGGTATAACGATTAGGACAGCAAGATGTAGCTGAGACTAGATTTCATCTACATATAGTGTTGCCAAGTTTAGGTATTTTATGTAGGAAAAACCCTCACAGCTGAATGCAGAGAACTTCCCCCCAAAAAGAAATGCTTTGCTTAATGCCAATATGAGCTGAGAAATAAATGTTGAATGTAAGCAAGGATCACAAAATGGAATTTGCCTTGGGCTGTGACACCCAATTATAATGTTATATATGTCACATATGTCAGCTCCCCTGGCTGGCTGTGTGCAGGAATATTCCAGTGTGCTGTACAGTCATCCCTAAAACCAGCTGCTAAAAGCACAGCTTACATTAAAAGTCATATTTTCCATTGATGGTTGCTTTCTATGGATATGTTTGCATAGTTTGGGTGAAGGGGCCTGACAGCTGGAGAGAGAGAGAGCAGCTCTCACTCAGAGCAAGGCAGAAAGTAGGAAGCCAGAAGAAAAGAGAAGATCTCATCCCTCTGAGTGTGAGAGAGAGGCAGAGGAAGAGGGAGAGAGAGAGAAAGAGAGAGAGAGAGAGAGAGAAGAAACCCACATCCCCTCTAGCTCAATAATTAAGACTAGGGACAATAAATATGTAATGGGGGCTTTTTCCACCAAGTGCGGCTGCCTCTCCTCCTTGTAGATGGGACCGCGGGGAGACAGGCCCAGGAAGAGAGACTAAGTACACTGGCCATTAAAAATGGATACAAGGAACACCGGCCCTGACGACTGGCCCCGACGACCAACCGCCCAGAATGTTGTGATGGGAGTTGCCGTGGTTACGAGCCTCCCAAATGGTCCTTGGTTGTCAGGGTGAATCAAATCAGACATTCTAGCACTAGCGCCAACATCTCCGCCCCGCCTGGGCCTGCTGCCGCTGCCGTTGGGGGCACCACAACACGATGATGTCACTGAGTAAGGAAGTTTGGTCCTGCAGTGTGTGTGGTTTGAATATCTGTGTGTGTGCGTGTGTGCGTGTGTGAGAGAGAGAGAGAGAGAAAGAGTGAGAGAGAGAGAGACTGCTCATGAGTCAGTATGGACGACGGACCGTCAGAAAAATAGAAAGACAGACGGGAAGGCTGCATGCTTAATGATTCCTAAAACTAAATTCCCAAACAACCCCGGAAAAGTTCTCGAGGCTGCTTTCGGTCTGTCTCGGCTGGAGCCATCACACTACTTTATTTAACAGTGTGGTCGCTAGTTTGAGTGTCACATCGGAAAGAAGAGTAGCGTTAAATGGATTAGGATCTCATCATGACTGCAAAAAGGTATTTGGAGGGAGAGAAAGATGGAGAGAGAGAGAGAGAGAGAGAGAGAGAGGAAATAAGGAAGAGTGGAGAGCGTCAGGAGAAGAAGTGAATGTGAACTGTGTTATCAAGTAATAGAAAGAGATGGAGAGCATGCATAGTGCATGACGTGCGACACCATGCATGCATATATGCAGTGTGCGCCATATGTGTGCATGTGGTTGTCAGTGTGTGTGTGTGTGTGTGCGTGTGCATGTGCGTGTGTGTGTTTGATCTGCAGGCCTCAGAGGAGGGAAAGCCTTGTATGTTTCTGTATACATTGTAATGGCTGGTGACAGGAACGCAGAGCTTGCCTTACAGTAGAAGGGACTCTAGGCCATGAGGAGAATACTAAGGAGGAGAGGGGCACCATGGGGAGCTCAGTCTCTCTCTCTCTCTCTCTCTTACACACACACACACACACACGCACACACACACACACACACATATCTGACATGCAGTGCACATCAATGCACAGTGGAGTAATGTTGGTAGTTGGCTGCAACAAGAATACAAAAACCACTTCAGTCATGATGAAAGCTGACATACATATTGTATACTACCTTGCAGCCTCTTGCTTTGAACACAAATCACACGCACACACACACACACACACACACACACACACACACACACACACACACACACACACACACACACACACACACACAAGCTAACAGCTGAGGACGAGGCGAGAAGAAGATGGATGTGGAGAGGGTGCTGTCTATCGAAACATGTCCTCATTTCTCTGTGTCACTGATGTTCCTAATGATGTCATCAATCATATTGTCCTGCCATTGGAGGGGATTTAAGAGTCAGGGGTCAGAGAGGAAGCCTGCATGAATCCAGTATGTAAACACTTTAAATGTACTGTAAATACTGTGTACTGTTCCCAGAGAAGGTCAAACAACAACTTTAGCATCAGCTGCAGTTTGACTAAACTCCTGCAACCTTTATAATTGATTTCAGGGCTAGATTTAGAAAAAGAGCTTATGTGTTAAACTTGCATTCAATAAAGTGCTGAATCTGAGGCTGGGACACTCTGACATTGGTTGCACTTTCACTGTCCTGCTTGCAAGTTTTTTTTTTTTTTTTTTTTTTTTTTTTTTTTCAAGGCTAGAGGCAGGGGAAAACTTCATAAAATGGAAGAGTTGCATCCTTCAGTTTTACAATGCTGTACCTGGAGTGAGGAGAGTCAGCTGTTTGACATGCTGCTTTTGTTTTTTATAGGTCAAAAATACAAATTGTCGCAGAGGGTGGGAACACTGTTTTGCGAGCCACAGAAAGGAAAAAAAAGAGAAAACCAAAATCTTCTTTAATGGGAACAGTACAAAGGCGTGTGAGCTATAAATATACCAATGTACATCATCATGATATCCATGTAATCTATTATATGCACAAGATTAGTGGACTTTCAAAGGCAAGCAGATATATAAATGAATGATTTAGCTTTAGCAATGTAAGTCTATTGCATCTATTACATCACTTTCTCTTCACAGGATTAGCGATAAGCATGATCACGGCTCCATAGGTACGTCAAAGCAATTTCCTGATCCCTGATCTGTGCTCCATTTGGTAAATACAATATAATGTTGTGTGTCATGGCCACTAAGAAAAGATGCTCAGTTGTACACAATGCCCAGCATATTTCCACATTGGTTCAAAGGTCATCATACCATGGCAGTCAGCTGCAGAATAGCCAAATGGCAGCCATAATGATCATTAACTAATGCAGAACCCCCCCCACCCACCTAAAAGTCTGCAAAAAACATAACTATTGGCAACATAGTTTACATTTCCTGGCACATCTTGTTGTTTGATGGTGTATTTTTCTCATCCCTGAGCAAATGCAGACAACATGACGTCGTGTCAAGATATTTTCAGCCCAGCTATGGAGTCTGGCAGCAGTTTCATGTATCTAAAAACATCAGTGGTAAATGTCAGGTTTTGGTGTCAGTCCCTCAGAGTCAAAGAGCAAGCCTTTCTTTCTAGACTCTCGGCATTTGCATCGACATTCAACAATCACACGGGAGAAATCCATCACAGGAGAAGAAGAAATTCTGGTCTACTGAGGCTGTCAGCCGCCTCAGCGGACCAGAATGCAATGCAGCCACAAAAAAACATGTTGCATTCTGAGGGTAAATAAATTTCTCTGCTACTCTCTTGATCTCGCTACAGCTATTGCGATTTGTTGCTGCTCTCCCCACCTGCTGAATGGAATATGTTCAAGCGTGTTCTCTTGGGGGCTGTCAAAAAGGCATTGTGGGAAATGTAGGAAACTTGCTGTAGTAGAAATAAACAAGGCAGGTTGAGGGAAAAGCGGGTACACCAAAAAATAACAATAAATCACAACATTTTGTCACTGAATAATTCCTAGGAATGCATTGAACATCATAGATTGATGATGTATAACAGTGGAGGAGTACACTCGGGTGAAATTTTTCATAAAAGAGAATGTCCTTCCTATCCTGTGTGAACATATTTCTTTCCTCTTGTTTTCACAAGTTCCTGCTCTGCATATTTAAATAGAATAGAACCACTCTGACCACCCCACCCCCACCCCACCCCGACTCCCTTCTCTATGGTAAGCAATGAAAAATGCTTGTCATATACAATACAGCACAAACTTGCATAAACACTCATGTGGAGAAAAAAGGAATAACAATTTAATCATAAATGAATATAATGATCTAATCGGTCACTTCCTCAAACTGTGATAGGCCCATACATCAGCACATGAAAAGAAATCTATCAGCGAGCGGCGGCAGGTTATGGCAGAGAGCTGATGGATAGGAGCGGTGGATAGAGAGGATGGCTGAGTTGCCCTTGTCGGTGTTATGAAAAGGAGAGGGGAGAGGAGAGAGATGGGGGGTCGTTGTTGGAGGAGGAGAGGATGTGACGAGACCTAAATGTGCTCAGAACAGACTCGTTTGTCACGCTTTGTCATCGAGGGACATCAAGGAGGTAAACAGCGTGCGCGCGTGTGTGTGAAAAGAAAGTGTTTGTGCGTGTCCACGTGTGTGAGAGAGTCTGTGTGTGCGTGTACGCGTGTATGCGTGTGTCTATGTGAGCACTTGGGTGCACTTAATTATCATAGAGACTGCTCACTGGGGAATATAGCTTTGAGCCTTATAGACAACAAAACAAAAACAAAACAACAATGTAATGTGAATCTATGTATGTGTGTGTGTGTCTATGTGTGTGTGTGTGTGTGTGTGTGTGTGTGTGCGCATACAGGGGGAGAGCCTTTCCAGGCGTATGCGTTGTGGAATCCGAAGCATTTGACCCCAATCTGTGTCTCTGCATTATTTATAGTTCAATGCCAGCTTCCCTTTGTTTGGTTTTCAAAGCTTGTCTGAGGAATCGAACTGTGGGGAAAAAAAAATAAATAAATAAATAAAAGGAAAAAGGGGAGAGATGAGAGGGAAAGATGCGGGAATATTTGAGAACACAGCGCTGCTCCCAATGAGCTGCTCTCTCTGGCTCTCTGTGGATAAACACAACAAATCACATCAAAAGCATTACGGCTAATTGATCGCTGTGGACCTTCCCATATTTTTCCCACAGGATTTTAAACAGTACAGAATATACAGCTCGAGCAGACGGGCTGCAGAGTGGGATTTAGCCGGGAGAGCTGTCCATACACACTGCGCCACTGTACACTCCAATAAATGCACTTTACAGTCTTTCTCTCTCTCTAAATCTGACACACACACACACACACTGACACACACACACACAGATACACACAACCACAGTCCCCTACTATGGGCCTTGCTGGCAGGGCAGCAGTGTGTATCCTCAGAGGGCCGCTGGGCCAAATCAATGGCAGCCAGCAGCCTTCCACAGTGAGAGCCACCATTTTACTGGCTGCCACCCAGCGCAGCAAAGAAGCAGCTAAATAGTCTGTGAGGAGAGGAGAGGAGCACTGCTAGGCTGTTTACAATGAGCACACACCACAACTGGGGAAAAAATCACTGTGTTGCTGTGTCTGTGTGTGTGTGTGTGTGTGTGTGTGTGTGTGTGTGTGCACGCCGGGCAGCCAATTTGTTAAGCAAGCTTAATGTATGCTGTATTTGCGTGTGTGTATTTGTGTGCATATGTGTTAGGGAGTCCATATGCGGTAAGCAAGCTTAACATAAACTGCCTGAATGTGCGTGTGAGAGAGAAAAGGAGGCAGAATGTGTGTGTCGCCCTGTGTGTGTGTGTGTGTGTGTGTGTGTGTGAGTGTTTGCCAATATGGAGGCTGGCTGTTAAATTCCAATCAGAGCGATGTAGCTCCGCAATCCTCATTCTGATGATTGTTCTCTTTCATGTGGTCAAGCAGGCAGCATACGTTAAGCTTGCTCGCAAAATAATCGGCCTCACAAAGTACACACGCTGTCTCTCCTGGCGTCCACACACATGCTCACACGCACCAACACACACGGTGCTGGCATGGCAGACTGGTTTCTAACCGGTGAATCAGCATATCAGCCAGCAAACGTCAGATTACATTATAATCCCACATTTTAGTACTCTTAACTCTGAGAGCAAAGTGTGTGTGTGTGTGTGTGTGTGTGTCGGCCACAGGTCTGACATCTCTCTGTCATGTTTATGAAAGAAGAGGAAACATAGAAGTCTGTAAAATGTGCACACAGGCAGCTTTTAGGTCATGGAGTGTGAAAGCTGAGCAGAAAGACGGGGCTCGGTCTGATTTCTGAACCTGAGCGAAGTGCCTTTCACACCGGCTGCACTGTGTGTTCACCGCGGCTCATAAAAGACACCGCCACAACAGCTAAGGGACAATTTGATTTGTATAATTAACTTGCTTTACGACTTGATGCAGCCTAATAATCTCTTGCTTTGTCTCCTGAAATGTCTCGGACGAAAAACAACAGTTTGTAATATGCTAATTTAACATTTAGTGTTTCGGCACTTTTGTTTTGCTCAATTCCACGATCAGCGATACAGACTTTGATTTGATGCAAATGTATTTATTTTGCTTTTTTTTTCCACATCAGACACCGCTTCTTCATGATTTTCGATTGATTGATTTATTTACGATGTAATGACAAACAAAACGCATAACGTCTAGATTAACCTGGGGAAAGAAGAAAAGCACCATCGCTACATGTGCCACAGTTTTTTGATGTCCATTCACAGACACAGTCAGAAGCTCATCTGCAACATGAGAAGACAAGACAACCTTGCTGTTTTCAATGAAGCTGCTACAGAAGCTTCTTATGAAAGGCGTGAGGAGGCCAGCAGTTGAATGGGGTGTCTCCTTGCTCCGGCCTGCTAGAGACGCGGAGGGAAACTGATGCCAATCCCTTCGCCTAAGGGATGTATTAAATGACAGGTCTAATTTAATATGGAGATATAGAGAGACCTGCTAAGGCACTTCCTGTGTCTATAGGCCGTCCAGGAATGGAGTGGTTTTCTAATTGCTGAGCAGGGGTTTTCGGATACATTAGAGGGGAGAAGAAGTGGTGTGTGTTTTGCTATGCTTGTTTACACTGTGCTTGTACACCCATATTACAAGCGACACAAGAATGCACAGATCGACAGGAGGTTGGGTATTCAGACATGTCCTCCCACACACACACACACACACACACAGATAGACAGACACACTCCTCATTAGACAATGGAAATGCATGCAGTAAATCCACCAGATACTGCAGGACATTTCAGGTCAGGTTTGTAATATTTGTATCTAAGCTGGTGGTATCGTGTCTTCTGAGGAGAGAGCATGTCTAGTAATTTCGGTTCTTTGATGCTGGTAAACAGATTATTCATACATGTGCACACGCGCGCACACACACAATCGCATGCATGCATGCACACATACCCACACACACAGTAGATTACCTCTCGTTTGAGGTCATTTTTTACTACAATCATTACCGACAGAGAGCCCGTACACAATAAACAATAACAATAGAGCCCCCCCACCACCACTGCACACACACACACACATACACACTTGTACATCACACATCATTCGATCCCAGGTGCCTTGGGGAGTCTGAAATGGGGAGGTAGCGCATAATTCCTACACGTGAACAACAAGAGAAGGGATTTGTGTCGGACTCTCAGCCCCCCAGAGAGAAAGGCAGGGAAAAGAATGACAAAAGGATGAGGGACAAATGAAAGGACAAAAGGAAAGCCCAGCTCAACAGTCTTATCCTGGTTCAATTCACAAACAAACAAACAAACAAAAAAGATAATCAGAACGAGTCATTAATTACAAATCTTGAGACAAACAGTGGTGAGAGCTAATCCGGTATGGGAGGAGGCTTTAGGGACTGTGAGAGTCTAACATAATTACTGTACAGTGTGAAATCGGTGGTGGTGGCCATTTTGGGCCATCTAGTTGCTGCTTAGGCCTGTTGTTTGTGAATGGAGAGGTGGTGCATCTGGGCCAAGGACTGGAGCTGTGCCACAGCTAGGAGAGGAGAGGAGAGGAGAAGACTCCCACAAAGGATAATAACACAGCCTCCGGTGGAAACGCTCACTGCTCATGACATAGACAGCACAGGAAATTTTTATTGCTTCACTTTAAAGTAATAATCTGTGACATTTTACTATAAATAAACATCTGTTTTGCTACTCTCCATCACTGATTGAAAACAGTAGTGACTTGACTTATGCTCAGCTCGAGAGCGCTTTTACAATCGCTATTTCTGAACTCCGAGCAGCAGGCATGCTACATCTCCAGAAGGAACAAGAGTGTTTTGTTTGGAATAAACAGACAAAAACTGTCAGCATGAGCAGCGATAAACCACCACGGCTGAACAGACAAAGAACAGAGCACCACCTACAGAAACTTCTCGGAAAAGGATGTCACAGTATTAGCCACACTATTTGGCCAATGATCCATGGGCTGTGCAGTGCAGCCACACAGAAGCAACAACTGGTTAACACCAAAGATGTTTAATTGTTTGAGGAATTTAATCAAAAGGCAAAGCTACAGTAGATCTGTTCCTACACATGTTATAAAGAATAGATCCCTATCTTTGTATAGATAAACAGGGAAAAAATAATCCATGACAGAGATGAAGGAAATAATGAAACGAAGAAATAACTTATGTAGAAAATGGAGAGGACAGAGGACTTAGAACAGAGAGAGGGGCCATAATAGAATGGCTGCAAACAGCAGCAAATCCTCTGGCAGAGAGGAAGAAGTGATGTGGAAGTCCTGCAGCCGTGCCACTAAGCCCCCGCCGCAGATTAAACCGTATAGTAGTAGAGGGGGAAGAGAGACAGATAGGGGCGCAGAGAGACAGAGGGGAGAGAGAGAGCAGGGGGAAAGAAGGAGAAAGAAAGAGAATAAGAAAGAACTGCAGTGGGAAAAGAGGGCTTTGTGGTCTGGCACCCGTCTGCTATGTCAAACCAACATGCGTGCCATGGGGGTGGAAGAAGGAGAGAGGGAGGCGTAGGAGGAGTGGGAAAGAGACGGGACAGACAATGACTGGAGAAGAGAATGGGGGGAAAAGTGAGACAGACAGTCGATAAACGCAGGGAAAAGACAGAGGGAGAGTAAGAGGAGTGAAACGGGAGATTCAGATGGAATGAAGTGAGCAGCAGAGCAGAGAGTTTGGCCCAGAACGTGTGTGGCTCATCTCCATGTGTGCGCGTATGTGTGTGCGTGTAAATGTGGTTGGAAAATGGAATTGTTGTGGTTCTGCCTGGCTCCTTCAGAGTGTCTCCCTCTGATTGGAACATGGGGGGGTGGGAGGGGGATCACCCCGACCACAAATGATCTCTTTCTTTCTCTCTTTCTGATTCTCTCTTTCCTCTAATTTTGTCTGCACCTCATACCCCATATCTTATACTTCTCTTCTGACAAACCCAACACACACACACACACACACGCACACAGGGAGATACACACAAACACATGCACACCAGGCGTACAAGTGATAAATATGGAAATCCGATGCCAGTGTGCCTCCGTTATGGAATAATAACCACAATATTGGCGAAAATGTCTTGGAGGGTGTGCCTGACATGCATTGCTACTACAACGCTTTGCTCAAAACAAAAAAAATATATATATTTAAAAAAAAAAGGGAAACACAGAGGCAATTTTGCACTGAAAAATGGAGAAAGACAGCAAGAGCAAGCAAGCAAGAGAGAGCGAGGGAGACAAACGGAGGGAACAAACCTGTCTAAACAGAGAACAGAAGAAGGGAGGAAAGTCTTAAGCTAAATTTTTAATATCTCACCATATGCTCCTCTCCACAGGTGAAGACATCTTTGCTATTAATTACCAAGTCACAGCCTGTATGTGGGTGTGTTTGCGTGATAGATGGATCAAAAGGGAGGAAAGGGAGAGAGGGATGAGTGACAAGACAGGGAAAAAAGGCAGCAGCGGAGAGAAAGCGACGGAGGGAGAGACAATGATATGGACAAACAAATCGATAAACAGCAGAGAAGACAGAAATACACGTTATGGCTTAGACGAAAACGCTGGAGAAGGACAGGAAAGTGAGAGCGGGAGGCAAGCCAGAAGACGGACAAAGATAGAAAAAGACAGAGAGACAGGCAGGCAGACAGACAGAGACAGAGACACGGGCGGACAGACAGACAGATGATAAGGGGAGTCGGAGATAGATGGGAAGCTCTCCCCTCCAACTGCCAGGTGAATCAATAGCGTCGCTGTGCCTCCTCCACTCCTCCTGGCTGCTCGTCCACGTCCTCCACTCCTCTCGGCTCGACATCCTATCACTTTAGCAGCGGCAACACAGCTGGACTTTGGCTAACTGTAGCGGTAGCAGCAGCCTCCTGCCTGCCCGCTCTGACTGCTGCAGCCTGTTCTCACCACAAGGCTCTCTCTCAAAATAGCCTCTTTGAAAATCTTTACATGTGCAGTCATCCTCGGCTTGAATTTGCTTCTTGTGAAGTAAGCCCCCAAAATTGCCATTGCCATAGTGAATAAAAGAGGTAGATGTGTTCATTTTCTCGCCTTACTGAATGACCAGGCCCAGAGTACGCCAAAGTGCTCATGGCAGGATAAAAAAGTGTGATAAATAGTGTTTGCGGCCACGTTGCTGTCCTGCTTAAACCTGTTTTTCAGCGTTTTTTTTATTTTTTTATTTTGTTGTATTCTTCTGTTCTGTTCTTGTCTGTCCTGTTCTGCTCTGCTATGTACTGTTAACTGCCCTGTCTCCTTCCTGGTCAAGTTCTGTGGTTGTAAGATATACAAGCTGACCCAGGCAGCAATTTGGCATTGTTGACCTGCTCCTGTCCTCCTGGTTTAGCCTGTGTTAGGCCAGGCTGTGGGAACCAAAGGGACAGTCACTATAATTACCAACTCACTCATAACATCCCTGACCTCAAGAGCACCTCTCTTAACCCGACCCACCCCTCTGGGCAGTGACATGGACATTCACTAACACACACGTACACATATGCGCAGGCACGCCTGTGTACATGTATGTACACGCGAATGCACACATGCGCTCAGAAACATTCAATACACAGACATGTACAGTCACGCGCACACACACAGACAGTCACCAACCCACCCCCACAAACAAACGATCTTAAATTTTTTTTTATCTTTGTGAGGTCATTCTGTTGACTTCCATTCATTTTTAACAGCCCTCTAAAGCCTTTCCCTAATCTTAATCATGGCCAACACAAGCCAAACCCAAATCTTTCACCCTAACTTTTACCAATGAGCCAGAATTTGCCTTTGCAGCTATGGAAGCTGACCAAAATGTCCTCACTTCCCAAAAATTTCCCCACTCTGATAGTTAGAAATGCATTCTGGTCCTCACTATGTAGCATTTACAAGTACACACACACACACACACACACAGCTGGCTCTGCAGACGCTGGCATCCATCACATCTTGTGAAACTTAATCTTTCTGAGAGCTGCAGTGGCATCCACACACGCACACACACACACACACACACACACACACACACACACACACAAGATCAGCTGGGGTAAAGCACTTGTTCATCCTCGGCCTGACATGCGACAAGGCACCTCTGACCTGGTAGTAGCAGGCTGGGGTCATAAAACAGGTTGTGTTCAACATGCATACCCAGTGCGCTTAAACACATACTGTGCCTCAGAAGCATTTCTCCCAATGAATAATGTACCAACTTGTCAGAACTATATGTCAAATGAATCCTAAAACACCGTACATCTGTTTTAGAAGACAATGATCACCTGAATTTTGTTTTTCAATGTCTTTAAAAGAACTTTGTCAACCCAAAACTTTATTACATTGGAGAAAGCTGCATCATTTTTTTTTTTTTTTAAGATTGTACTGTCAATCATTTTGTAAGTGGAGACCTTTAAAGCAAATATAAAGATGGATGTCTAATTTTGGAACCTCTTTATGTAAGCAAGGTTGACTCTGTGCAGGTTTATCACAGTAACATGAATAAAGTTATTCAGCAAAGAAACTGGACACACACATCATATGTGCATCTCACTCTTTCTCTCTCTCGCTCACACACACCACACACACACACACACACATCTAATTGCTGTTTAAGTACTGGCCTAATTGATTTGTAAGCTAGTGTTTGAGTGAGTCTGTAATGCTGCTATGGACAGCGTTACAGAAGACTGCTGACTACTGTCAAACACACACACACACACACACACACACACACACACAGAGAGAGAGAGAGAGAGAGAGAGAGAGAGAGAGAGAGAGAGAGAGAGCCTTCAGGCGCATTACAGCACATTACATTTATTGAGTTATGGCAGTGCCATAAAGAGAAGCATATGAAATGCCAAGTATATTTACAGCAAAGATGTCAATAGACCTACTACAAACTGTATGCTGACTACACCACAGGTGAAACTACATCATACTATGTAGAGTGATAATAAGGGCATGTTACTATTATCTAAAATTTCTCATTTCACACACCTTTCAACAAGTGAGAGAGGTGGTTGGACATCCAACAGGATGAAATTCAGTGAATCACATTTGCCATTCTAGCCCACTGCAGCCTACTTGAGTTACCAACTGAAGAGGTTCATGCTGTGCTCAATAAATACACAGGCAGGAGATTGAACACAGCTTAAACCGAGTAAGTGACAGCCATTAATAAATCCTAATGCATTGTGTCTGCGCACCATTAAATGTCCAGTCTTGTGTGCACCGGTGGCAGCCGTTCAGTCGTGAGAAAACACCTCTGAGCATAATTTCAGGGGGGCACCAAGCCCCATGGCACCAAACCGGACGGAATGGAAGCGGTGTGCAGCCCACTTTATCTCTTATCAACATTAACAACCTGGTTTCAAGAACCGCCTTTGCAAAAAAAATAACTGTAGTAATCCTATAATAAATTGTAGGAAGGATAAAATGCAGTTGCCAAAGAAATTTGACTATTTTGTCGTGTAAATGGAAAGTGCAATAAGGTCACTAACGAGTGCCTCATACACACTATAAATCCCTATAGGAATATACCAGTAAAGCCATAGGAGATTAAAAAAATCTATATTCATGATAGCGCACAGTAAGGTCACTATAAACTCACAGAATACCACAGAGGCACTCCTAAATTAAGACATATCGCAGGAATATTTTAATGATGTGCCGGATGAATATAAAACCACGACTACCATCTGAAACACCTCAGTACATGAAGCAATTCTTCTTACTAGGCAGGGCAGGTGAGGCGATATGAGGTGTCAGTCAGATGATCTGACGGAAGACGGAATGGACTGCACACCTCTGATCGGATAAACTCAGATGCGTATGGGCGCTTTGCACGGGAATGCATTATCGCACAGTAGCTGTCAACGCGCCGATGCGCAGGCAAACAACAAGATAAACTCGACAAAACGACTAAAGCAGCCTCACCATATCAGCATCCTGCCCGGTGCCGTCGTTGAAAACCCCGGGACTCTAAATAGGTTCAAGTGCTCCGTCGTCTGCCTGGGTAACATCCACAGTGGCTGCAGCCGCTCTGCCCAAATAATCCAGCACCGTGCGTCTGTTTTCCTCCCCTCCCCTCCTCTCTCTCTCTCTCTCTCTCACTCTCTCTCTCGCTCTCTCTCTCGCTCTCTCTCTCGCTCCAATAATTCCCTCCCCTGTGTGTGTACGACTTGGTGAAGTATAGCTGCAAAATCCCCGGCCAAACGGGCTGGAATGAAGTTAGGGACATTTAAAGATGCAGACGCCGTGCGTAATCCCTGCGTCGTTTTTTTTTTTTTTTTTTTTTTTTTTTGTGCGGGGGGGAAGTCTATAGTGTCGGCTACTGTAGTGCGGTCCGGTTTCCTCCCTCATCACTCCCTCGCCCGGTAAAAAGCTGAAATTGTCCCGGTTAGTTTGTTCAACAGAAATGAATGAATGAATGAATGAATGAATGAATGGATGGATAAATGAATTTAACCAATACATACAATGTCAATCTGGACGACTGTCACATACTAAGTCACACCATATTTTATTAAATGGCCCATGCAGCAACCTCCACTTCCTTCCCAGTCCAGTTTCACTTGTTTCAGCGTCAAGTATATTGAAATAAACACGATCGGTCGAGCCGTATTAAGAAAACGACACTTAACTGGTGTGAATTTTTGGAACAAGTTGATTTGCATTGGAAACGAGTGGAATTATCTGCGATGCATTGGCAGACTTTCCCCATTTCTCCGGTGAAAAATAAGATCTGAAGTCTCAATGGTAAATTAAATCACTGGTTAGGATTAACAGTTTTTGCAGGGAACTAAAAAGGGCTCAGGGGAATAACATGAGCGGTTTGCAGATAAGGGAGGGAGGTGGGGGCAATCACAGGCAATCATAGGCACAATTTATCTTTGGAGCCAAGAGGAGTCATTTGAATTCTTGATCTCGGCTTGTATTGGAACAGCCCTTTCAGAAAGCGGAATAAGGCCTGGACAATTCCGGTTATTTAGGCCAGTGGTTTCCAAAATGTAGTCTGGGAATATCCAGGGGTCCTTGAGGAGTTCAAGGAAGCTCCAAGGGTCCCAAGTAAGGGGACTATAAATTATTGTGTTCACTTGACAATGAACTTTGCGAGAATGACAGCTCTGATTTAAAAGTTTCTCTCTCCCAGCTGTTATGACCTAAATTACAATATTGACAGTTATGTAATTCTACATAAAATTATAACTAACATCAAAAGTATTCTTATGAGGCTGCTTGGGAGCTCTCACGGGCCTGCAAGTGTCTGTCTGTGTACTGTATGCATGTGAGTGTGTTTGTGCCTCGTGTGTATCACGGTATGTTTGTCTTGGTTGACTTTTGATGTAATTGGATGCATCAGGATTCTGTACACTGAATGGATATTTGTACAGTAAATTGGACAGACATATTTCTTGCAGGTGGCTGCAAATATGGTGTAACCAATTAATTGCAAAACCAGTTTATCCAATCAGCTACAAATGTATGTAATCGCTGACTGAACGGATGAATTTGTCCATGAAACCACATGAAACCCATGACACTGGAGAAAAGTGACAGTCATACCGCATCTGGAGCTTATTTTGATCAAATTATGCGCGACTGGAGATGTGCTGTGCTGGATGTAAAGTGTATGTTTGGTGCGTGTTTTACCAGGACTGTCTGACTTCACGTGTAGGTTGAGAAAGAGAGAGGCAGCAAAAGGAGAAACAGAGAATGAAACCAGTTTTGAATCTTCAGCACACACACACACACACACACACGCACTTATCTGGGTGTGCTGACCTAGAACAGCAAACACAATCAGTGGTGCAGCAGATTCCCATCAGTGCAATGTAAATGAGATGGAGGAGCGTAAACGTGCTTTTGTTGCAGAAACTCCTCAGCTCAGTGGGTAGTACAGGAAAACACGACCTCAGGCTGGAGATACACACACGCACACACACACATACACACACCTTGAGATGTACACACATACACCCATGTACACACACAAGATTATATACAGTAGTCATATACAGTACACACATGCACAGATGAGAATGTGTTCACTTATACATGCAAAGGCCTGCAAGCATGAACACACATATGCATACACACACACACACACACACACACACACACTCACTCACACACCCAGACAGTAAGAAGATAATAACTCAGCACATTAGAGATAAGGAGGCTTGCTATCGAGATAACTTGACCGGCTAAAATAGAATCTAGAGCTCTATTTGATGGGCCTCATGGCATAGCACCTCACTGAGCACACACACACACACACACACACACACTCACAGCAGCAGCAAAAGCCTACAGTGCTAGGGCAACACAGAGGTTAAATGCCTGGCTGAAGAGCACATCAATTAAGTTGCAGCATCTTCCTCCACCACTGTTGTATCCCACTGATTTTTAACCTCACCACTTCAATGTCAGCTCATATTTATTCATTTCTGCACGGACCCATCCTTCAACTGATCCTGTGTCAAATATGCATACACGGGTGGGTTCAATGTTAGAATGTTTACACTCTGAGAATAAGTGCTGTATGTGTATGTGTATATGTGTGTGTGTGTCTGTGCATGTGTGCATTTGTATGTGCAACACATGATCATCTGCACACGTGTTCACTCGGGTTCACATTAAGCCTGCAGGCGTGCAGCGCACCCTGTCAGCCAATAGATTTATCAGTTTACAGTGTTTCCTAAGTCATGCATAACGTGTGTGCCTCCTGAGTGTTGTGCATCTGCAGTCACTAACTTCGGCCCTCTTATCAACGTCTGTGTAAACCTGGGCGAAAACACAAATTTCGGCCAGTGATCAGTTCAAAATGTGTCCCCAGTTTACCAGAAGGCAATTAGTAACTGCAACAGATGAGGGTTATTGACTGAACTATTTGAGTTCTGTGTGAATTCTCTGCAAGGTGAAATAGACTAAAAAAAAAACAAAAAAAACTCCTGGCTTTTGCAATAACGTGAAATTATTTATGATTAGCCCATAAAATTAAAATTCCCTTAGCTTTTAAGAAAAAAAAAAAAAAAAGATTGAACATTGTCCCAAGGAAACCGCTCCAAAAATCTCAGATGGGATGTGTAGTTAGACTACCAACCCTCCCTAACACAGAAGTGTTGTCTCTGCATTCCTTGGACACCTTGGGAATGACAGGCCCGCTGTGTCATACAATACAAGCAGAAGATGAAGGACATTTCCAAAAAACAAAGGAGATTAGGGCACACAAGAGGTTGCTAAATTCCATTTTGTGAAAAGTGAGGAGGAATGACAAAGAGAGGGCAGGAAAGAGACGATACCCTAAAGCAAACTCGAAAACATCAGGAAACTCTGCAAATGAGTCCTTGTTTTATCGCCTTGAAAGGTCTATCTTTGTATAACAAGTGACTTATGAGAGGGTTGCGGAGCGAGGCCTCATCAAAGCCATGACATTTCATTAATTGCCTCTGATCTTGGCTTCACAGAGAGCTACAGAGCAGTGCCATCCACTTGCAGTGACACACACGCCTAAATCATTGATGCTATATCATTAATGGCCCACACACACATATATATATACTGCATGCAGTGCTGACAGACACGTATAATGTAGTGTGTGTGCATATCTGGCAGACAACTGCTTTAGGCAAATGCCTGCCAGCTTTGGTTGCAATGTTTCAGCATCAACCAATCAAAAATGAGGAGATTGGTCAGGTGACTAGACTGTCAAATAGGCCTATTGTTGATAACCTGTTGATAATACTAGGTGAGTGCAAATTCTAAAATAACTCATCTGTTAATCCAATAAGAAATACAAATGAAGTTCAACAGCAACTAAATTATGCATTGTGATTTGTTTTATGCATTTAATCTAACTGTTCAGCAGTTGGCTGCCAGTATACCACATTGTTGTATTGTAGTGTTTGCTACACAAGCCTATAATACACATGTTACAAGAGTGCAGTGCATAACCTTGATAAAATTATTAAATATATTATAACCTTTTCAGTGGAAGAGACTGAGACCAAGATGGTCTATGAAGACTATCAAGGAGGCGGTGTTCAACTGAATTTCAATTCAATTCAATTTCCAGCTGTTAAAGGCAGAATGATGAGGATTTTCCCGGAAAAAACAATGTATAGACTCACACAAAACAAACTCACTGCCCTTTGGCCAGTGGGTGTGTAGAACCCAGCCAATAATTTCGCGCAGTGCCAGATTGATAACATGACATTAAATAGTAGGCTACAAAGATCACGGACACGCACCACAGAAAACTGGAAATATAGGGAGAAGAAATGCCAAGCAGACAAAGCTCATCCCACAACAAGAGTGAATCTGGGGCTGGCTTTCACCCACTGGCGAGCACTGAAGGAGAGAATGAGGATGAAGAATGATGCTGTGTTGACCAGTTTTCTGTTGGACAGGGCAATTTTTTTTCCTAGGATGGCGACGTCACACTTTGGGTGGTCATTTCATTCTGTCTCGCTGCTGGCAGTCAGCTAAACCAGGGAGGAGGGGCCAATTTCGGATGTTGTGTTTACAAAGCGCAACAAATACTACTCTTTCTGCCTTTAAGTTTAGTCATTTAATATTGCCCACTGTCCTCTTTGCAAATTTTGCTCCACATTTGCTCAAGTCTGTCCTTGCCAATTTTGCTTGATTTCTCTGGTAACCATTAGCGCACTGGCCAGTATTGGAGCTGGCACCTTCTACTCTTGCACCTGGCCGGTTGCAGACAAAATCTCATAGAGGTGCTAATGTGACTAACAGTGCAGAGTTTTGTCTGATAATCAGGGGGAGAGCAGAGGGAGGGAGGGCAGGGGAAGGGCTGGTGGTTGGTTGACCTGTATGGACATGATATCCATATCTCTTATCATAAGTATGGGTTAAAATACGGGGACAAACAGGGATAAGAAGGAGTTATTATACACGTTATTTATGTCCTCCAACCTCCCAGTGACTTTGTGGTGTTTGTGTTTGTGTGTACGCGGCAGAGTCACAGAGAGTGGAAGTGAGGAAGCGAGAGGAAGAAAGAACGCCGCGGAAGAGAGAGCAGTCGGTGCTAAAGAAGCTATTATTGAAGAGTAAGAAGCCTGTATAGGATGATGAACATCCAGCTCGCTCTTTTCACATTGAGGAAATTGCATTCGGGAATATTGAGCTGGCTGGCATGATGAAGTACACAACCCCTCCTCCACATATGCATGCACGCAAACACTCACTCGCACACACACGCACATACTTTTATGGTAAAAGCAAAACAGAAAAGATCACATTTACAGTCTCGTAGTTACAAGCTCACATCACACACACCCACAGCCACATACACACACAGTGAAGGATCTCATTTAGTCTGTGTGCATGGGTTGGATGAGCACTCCCTATCTACACCATCTATTGAAGGAGCGGAAATGAGAATTGGTGCCGCAGGGAGGCAGAAAAAGAGAAAGAAAGAAAGTGAGAGAGGAGAAAGTGGTGACAGAGAGAGGGGGAGACAGAATGAGAGAGAGAAAAAGGAGAGAATGAGAAATATTCTCACTGAGAAAGAAAGGCACAGGAAGGGGAGGAAAGAGAAAAACGGGAGGGGGAGGAGGGGTGGCGTCATCCATTGCACTATAGTATTTATTTCAAAGGCTCTTGCTGATCCTGGTACAATTCACTCTAATATGAAAAGCACATCAGGATGCTTTTCCAATAATTCATTATTGTAATGAATTTGGAGTCAACAGGTTGCAGACAAATGGCAAACAGACAGATCATTAAACAGGGCTGCTGACTCAATCAAAATGAGTGACAAATGACAATCTCACTAGCTATCACATTAGTAAAAAGCAGCAGGACTGCACTGCATTGCAAAAAACACTCATGTTAAGCAATCATTTACTCTTGCATTTAGTGTTAAAATCTTGTTTTTTCTTAAAACAAGTGAAACAAAAATCTGCCAGTGCGGAGAGATAATCCCACTTGTTTCCATTTAAGCAGTTTTGCTTGTTTCAGGAATTGTTCTGGGAACATGTTTAAATATGAAATAACAGCAGAAGAGCAAGTAAGCTCAGCCCACTGATATAAAGGAAAATTACACTAGAAACAAGTTGATTAGCATTGGAAACAAGTGGGATTAAGAAAGTTTTAAGAACAAAAACAAGATTTTAACACTAATTATGAAACTTGATACTCTAAGATGTAGTGTTAGTGCTGTGGATCCTCTAGCCGTGTGCCTATACCCAGAGAATGTATAAAGAGATGCGATAAGCAGAAATGTTTATGTAATTTTAATGAGGCAACAAATGCAGAGCAGACCTTTTGTGTCTTTGTGTGTCTAAGTACAACATGCATTTCTTGTAAAAGTATGTTATATGTCATATGCATGTCATATGTGAGCTGATCTAAAGAAGGCTCTGTTGTTCTCTAAATTAATCAGAAAGAATGAATGCAAATACCACACACACACACACACACACACACACACACACACACCATGACATTGATATAAACTACAAAGGAACCTGCCAGTTAAATACTGCATGTGCTTGATTGGCAATTATTTCCACACACAGAACAATAAAGGCAGGCAGCCAAATAAAATACAATTAACGCTTAACAGACATAGAAATGCATGAGCTCGCTCACACACACAAACACACACACCTACACATGCACACACACGGGTCATGGAGAAGTGGCTGTCACTGTGATTGGTTCCTGCTGCTGAGGGTGAACCCACAATAGCCAATTATCTGTCATTATACACCACAGCAGCTCCTGCGGTCTGGATGCCTCTGCATGTATCTGTGTGTTTGTGTGTGTGTGTGTGTGTGTGTGTGTGTCATATCGGGTGAGATTGGCAAATTGCTAGTTATACATTTCAGCATATTGAAAGAAGAGAGGGAAAATGGAAAGGAGGAGGGAAAATGCAGAGGGGGAGGAGGTAGGGTTGAGAGGAGAGAGGAGGAAGAGGCCAGGCAGAAACACAGAGTGTGAATAATAAAGGAAGAGAGACGGAGAGATTGATGATTATATTTGACAGTGGTAGAAAAGATGGGATGACGGGTAGCCACAGACCTCCAGTGAGTTGCGTGCTGGTGACAGATGTCTGGTGATCATGACATGCCCGATACGGCAGGACCGCGGTGTGGACTGCCACAGATGTACTGTAAGCACCGTCACTGTGCGACCAAATGAATGTGGGAACATCTGTATGTCCAGTGTGTGGTGATGGGTGAGGCGCTGTACCACATGGCAGTGTTACTGTGCCTTTCAGCCCTGAGAACACTCAGCAGGCCTGTGTGGCTGGATTTCAAAGTGGAGTCCAGGGAGCCCCAGGTGTCTCTGTGGGGGCTTCCACAGGTCCAGGAATAGTTTCATTTCACTATAATTTAACGGCAGCATGAGTAGGAGTTTTCCTAAAAAACAATTTATAGACTCATACAAAAATAATCCCTCTCAATCATCACTTATGAGCCACTAGAAGTGTGTGTTGGTGTTTCTGCAGAGGCCCTGCCCTCTGCCTGGACTTTCTTGGTTTGCTAAGCTCGGGACTCTGGCTAGCCTTTGGGCCGAGGGTGTGGAGCTCCCACCAAAAACAGCGTGCAGTGCCAGAGTGATAGCACAACATCCAATAGGAAGCTTCAAAAATGACACAGCTTATGACACAGACCCCAGAAAAAAGGAAACACAGCGAGGCGAAACACCAAGCAATGTGAATCTGTGGTTGGTGTTCACCCACTGGCGTGAAATGAGGGTGAGGATGAGGGTGAAGAGTGGCACGGTTTTGGCTGGTTTTCTGCTGGACAGGGATCTGCCGGTGGGAAAAGTTTGTGTGATGTCACATTGTGGCGCGTCATCTCATTCCATCGCCATCCTAGAAAATGAAAACTTGCTGCCGTGGTTAGCCTCGCCAGGGAAGACGGGCCAACTTTGGATGTTGTGTTTGAAGACAGCAACCAACAAATCCTACTCACTCAGCCTTTCATTAATAAGAAATTATGATACAAACAGACATTTGAATGTTTGAGTTGTTAGTTTAACATTATATTTAATCTGAACACTTCAAATCTATTTGCCATTTCTCAAGTGTGACATCTAAAAAAATTTAATTTGCTTCACACAAACCAGAATCTTTTCAAATCAGAGTCCCAAAAAGGAGAAAAACACTTCAATTGGAGGTCTGCAGTTTAATGAAAGTCGACTCGAAATATGAAAGTGTTTGAAAACCCCTGTGCTATGACATCTGTTCTGGTTTGTTACAGTGCACTGCTTTCAATTCCGCGATTTGTTGAAATTAACAAGGTAGATGGTGAAGAGGTGAATTGTTTCCTCTCTTTTTTCAGTGTGTGCGTGCGTGCGTGTGTGTGTGTGTGTGTGTGTGTGTGTGTGTGTGTGTGTGTTGGCAGGAGGGGTAGGGTTATTGTTAATTAGTACTGTAAGCCCTCTTCACAGATGCAAAGCCAACCAAGGTGGTGGAAACCCTGTGACATCCAGAGATGGGAATTTTACTCCCCTATTTTTCAGTCTCTAAGTTAAAGGTAATTCTCCTTCTCCGTCCTTGCTGTGGAGAGTATGAATAGGGATGAATGGAGAGGGTACAGAGGTGACAATAAATTAGGCTTACAAGGCTATTGTTGAATATACTTGAAGAACAATCCATCCCCACTGATAAATATTCTGCTTTTCAGTCGAGTTCTTACAACTAGAGGCTTTGAAGAGAAATCTCTTGGTTTCACAGCACAGATAATACTTTACCTCAGCAGACACTGTCACTGCAAAGTCATGGCATTTCATATTTTGTGAGCTTAGTATTAAAAGCTTCTGTCTGACTTCTTCTTCTTTTTTTTAAATCCAAAACATATAACCACATATTTGACTTCACGCATCTACCTATTCATTTTCCTTATCCAGTTATTTCATTCGTCATCCCAGCATGCACTAGGGGCGAACGTCAGAGAGGTTCAGAGGTGTGACGGCCCAACTGCATGTCATTTCCTGTATTGTGCCATGTGGCTTCAGTGAGCAACAGGTCCGGGGTCTGATCACTCGAGAGGTAAGAAGATGTATTTAAGTATAAATTATCAGAGAACAAAGTACAGCACAGATCACCTATCTTAATAAATATTTGAAATTATGCCTTATTCTTATTCCTCATGGTCGCTCAAGTAAATGTTGGACCCGTTGTTGACAAGCCACAGATCTTTGGAACATTTTGACACTAAAGTGGCATTTTTAAGACAAATAAATCAGGACAAAAGTGAGTTTGTTCGAGACCTGCTCGAAAAGGAAAAGGAAAAGGAAAAGGCCAACCACACCCATTTAGGACATCAAACCATTTAGGACTTATGGGTTATTTAAGTCCTCAATTCACCTGACCAGCATGCCTTCAGACTGTGGGGAGGAAAACTGGGATTAACCGGAGTTGAGATTGAATCCCAGGACCTTTTTTCATGTGAAGGAACAAAACAATCATTGAGACGATATACCCACTGAGTACAGTCTCACAAATAATTAGTTGAAGGCTTGACATTTTTAAGCTTAAGTGTATTAATTAGCACTAAAAATTTATTGTTTTCAATGGTTTTCCACTAAATGTATTTTCACAAAATTTGCACTCAAAAAGGCATCTGAGGTGAATGAACAAAGCTGTAACAAAGCTGTTGTAGAGACGTAAGTATTGTATTTTTGCACTTTCATATACACCTGTTGACTTTATATTGCATTTTTGAACTGTATATATCACACATACTGAGGATGATTAAAAAAACAAATATTTGGAGGATTAGTTATATTTTGAAGCTACAGTATATGCATTCATGGTGAAATGAAATGTTTGTTTTTCAATTAATATGTGATTTATTTTCATCACTGGATGTAGAAAACATCATAGACCTAAAAACTGTGAAGTCCTTCCCATGCAGGGAGAGGCCTTTCAGTGGATACTGGCTGAGTCAAACAAATGGTGTTACTGTGGAGGGATTAAAAAGCGGCTTTCACACATAAGAGTGGGAGCAATCCAATCAGAACACAACCTCAGGTTTAATTCCTCCTGCCCGGATTTGATTGACTCTTCAACTGCACCCGCTTCCCCTGCTAGTGTCAACAAATGGTAGAAATACCAACTGCTAGCTTGTTAGCCCACCATTATTTACCAGCCTACCATTAATTATATCAGAGGAGGTGAGGGCTTGCAAAGTGCTTCAGTCCAATATAGTGAAGATGTCAGATGTCAGGCATTGACTTTCTCACATCAGCTCTACAACCACCAGCCTCCAGTGTGTAAGCTTTTAGCAGGGGAGCTCTGCAGTGATGTGTTGGCAACAAAACACTGGTTAACATATTTCTGCAGTGCTAGTGAGACACAAAGCTCTTTCAATTCAAACCATATATATAATACAAACCATATATTTTCCCTGCAGTTGGTTGGTCTTGCCAGAGTCATAACAATATCTTTAAGCCGACAATACACAGCACAACTTACACGCAATCTGTTTTTTTTTTTTTTTTTTTTTTACTGTTATATCACCAAAGCCATATGGAATATTCCAAATGATGATGAAATCCCAGTTCATGATTTTTATTGGATGTAACTCCGAAAGAGCTCAGTTGCATGCAACCAAATTGCATGAAAGAGTCTCACATGTTACCTTGGCTGTACCATGAAAGCAGCAGTATACTTGGAACAACATTAGATGAAATCTCGGTAGAAGCACCAGAGAACATGTCAGAAAACACCATTGCCAGTGTAGTCAATATGAAATACGTCTTTTAAAGCAGAAAGAGAGAGAGGCGTGCACATTTGGCTTGAGGCAGTGAGACAGACAGGCTGGGGACAGAGAAAAAGTTGTAAAGCGCATCTGGGCAACTCCTTTCCATACACATTCACTGAGCTGATTTGAAAGACAAGACACAGAAAAAAACTGTGTGTTACAAGTTTAATATTGACTGTGATTTTTTGTCTACAACAGGACAGTTCCATAAAATAATGATGTCACAAGTGGAGGTTGGTTGGACCCAAATGCAGGAGCAAGCAGGCAAGGAACTCAAAGGACAACAAAATCTTTAATAAACTCTAGGGAAATGCAGGAAGCACTGGGAACACAGGAATACATTCACATAGCAAAGACAATGACCCAACCATGAACAGAACTGAACACAGGACTTAAATACACAAGAACTAATAAGCTAACAAGACACACCTGGGGAAGGGGCTGGAGCACAAGACAGGAGAACACAGAGGATAGGCTGAGGAAAACGCTGGGAGGGATCAGGACAACTAGGAATAAATGACAGACTCAGGGCAGATGTGGAACTGGGAGGGGCAAACAAGACACAGGTGAAAACACTGATTGGAACAGGGCAAAGGAACCACAGGAAAACAGGAAAACGAGTGCAAAAACACATGAAACACAAAACCAGGACAAATGATGCTTTTACAGGACATGTCAGTTTGGGAGTCTAAACGAAACTACTGAATTAGCCTATTGCAGTCACAGACAGACATATGCATGACAATGTATAAAAATAAAACGTAACAAGGAAATTCAACAGATGAAGTGCAGCATCTAGGAACAAGAGAAGACACAGAAGACAAAGTTGGCCAAAGGGGCTTGCACAGTGAGCACCAAAAGACCTCAAGCACCTGCAGGCCTCATGATGTCACTCTGCATGGCAAGACGTCTTTTTGCCGCAAAAGTTCTGTGTCTTACCACGTATGCTGTTGCCTTTGGGGCAAAGTCCAAAGTCCAGTGGAATATAGTGTTGTAGACCACAATTTCTCAAATGGGGGTACGCGTACCCCTGGGGGTACGTGGAGGAACTCCAGGGGGTACGTGAGATTTTTAAAAATTATACAACATGTAGATCTGATCGAGCAATTTGATTGGTGAATTAGATGTTTAGAATGTGCTCAAATGAGCATGGCAGCATGGCTAGCCGTACTCAAATGAAAAATACCTCATCACTGAAAATATTACTCCGCCTACATCTTATTGCCCGAGTCTGTGTGGTTTCCATGGCAACACGAACATTTCCCTGAAACCCGCATCAAAAGCCGCTGTCAACTTTGTTAGTCTGCATAATGGACCGTTTTGTTGTCAATTTTGATTTATTTGGCGACCTAAGTTTGGATAAATGGCTGAACGAGGAAGACGAGACAACAGAAAAAGGAGAGATACGCGAGAGTAACGAGTGAAGAGCTGGATCAGCTGGAAAGGTCAAGAAATGAAGCCGGTACGGCCTGGTCAACGTCTTGGGCCATCAAATGTCTACAAGACTACCTGAAAAACACCGGGCAAAAAGCTGATTTGATGACTGTAAGTAAAGAAGAGCTAAACAAGATCCTCCGTGAATTTTATGGAGCTTTCATTTCTATAATAAAGAGAATGAAATGCCTCAGAGTAAGCACCATGGACAGTACCGGCTGAGGCGGATTCAGCACCACAAACAGTACTGTTACAACTATCAGCCCATGAAAAAAAATATTTTTTCCAGCGGATATTCTAGTTACAGCATGATTGAACTAGCAAAGCAGTTTTGTGTTGCTATGTGTGGTATTTATTCCGTTTTGGGAAATCACGATGTCTAGAAAACATGATAGGCCCAAGTTGGCTTGCTGACAAGGACTAGTTAACGTCAGATCTCATGTATTTCCGCTGAAACGGAGAGAATACTAGCAAAAGACTTTTATATTTAAGATAAAATAAGATAAGATATTCCTTTATTAGTCCCACAGTGGAGAAATTTCAAAAGATTTGAGAGCGAAATGCCCACAGTATGAATACATTGCTGAAGTTGGGGGTACTTGGCTGAAAAAATATTTCATAGGAGGTTCTTCACTGAAAAAAGTTTGAGAACCACTGTCGTAGACAATGCAGTCCCTGAAACGCCATTTTATTACAGTTACTGGCTTTTAGGAATCCTCAGATCTTGGTGGATGATAATGACAATGCTCAAGAATAACACTAAATACTTCTTCTTTTCTTTTCTTAAAGATTTTTTTCAGCATTTTATGAGTCATGATGGAGAGAAACAGGAGAGACAGGGCAGACGGTCCGGGCTAGATTCAAAACCACACTGCTAGACTTAGTATTACATGGTACGCGCTCTACACAGTGAGCCATAGCGGCCCTTTATTGTTATTATTATTATTTTTGTTGTTGTTGTTGTCATTTGTAGTGTTATTCTAGTGTTACAGAAGCGTTTCATTTTGAATATTACAGAAAAGATGGAAAATGCACACCAGCTGGAATGTCAAACATTTGCTGCTCTGTATCTCGAGGCTGCACTCTATCCAGATAGAGCCTGATAACTCTGCGCTTATCATCCTGAAACTGAATGTAGAATGTCTGCTGGTGAAGGTCGTAAGTCATTCAGCAGAAAATTGAAACGCGTGCAAATTAGAAAAATACTCTTTTTTCACCCGGACGTGAAATCTCTGTAGCTTTCAATTTCTGCCATTCTGGTTCAACAAATGATTGCTAAAGCTTCTTTGCTGCCCTATTGAACTGACTTCATATTTAAGCCTGAATAGTGCTCAGTCATGACGCATGGGGCCTAAGTCATCATACCATCCACCTATGAATAAATCCATCTTACTGTACATCCTTGATACACATCCAGTGTCTGTCTCTCTGTGTGTGTGTGTGTGTGTGTGTGTATGTGTGTGTGTGTGTGTGTGTGTGTGTGTGTGAGGTATGACACTGATCTGCCCCTGCCTGTTTTACAGCTATGCTTGCATAATCCTCATCCTAATCCACTGGCTGTGTGTGTATCTGCGTGTGTATCTACGTATGTGTGTGTGCATTTGCGTCTCTTTATGTCTGTCTGTGTGTGTGTGTGTGTGTGTGTGTGTATCGCATGGTATTTAAGCTTTTGGCTTTCAGAGGCCCCCTGTTTCCCACGCCTTCCACACTATATGTAACACCATAGATAGCCCTGCAGTCATCCACTTGTCTCCATCAAACCACTCAACACAATGGGCTGGACACAATCACTCTGTCAATAACCCCCATAACCATTTCAGTCAACAGAATAAACACAGTGAAAACAGAATGGTTGGGGGTAATATTAAATTTAAATGAGAGATGTACGATGGGTGTGATGACAGGGGAGATGGCTGCAGTACTTGAGATGGAGAGAAGTGAAGAAAGACAGACATTAAAAAAAGGGTTGGGAAAGAAAATGTACTGTAGGGAAAGGAAGTGAGGAGGCAATAAAAAGAGAAAGCAGGAATTAGGGTAAGACAGCAAGAAAGAAAGAAAGAAAGAAAGAAAGAAAGACAAAGGGGAACAGCTAATGAATAAAAAACAGTTCTGCTATGTGTTAAGGGAGCGGTGTTCAACACTGAATAGAGAGAGGAGTAAGAGGTTGATGAGTGGGACCCTCAGCAATGATAATCCCATTAGGACTGCACTGCCTGCTAAGCTCTTGACTCTAATGAGTGATGTGTGTGTGTGTGTGTGTGTGTGTGTGTGTGTGTATGTCACATGTGCGTGAGTGTACAGAGTGTGTGCGTACATGACTCCTTCTCTGGCCATCCTAATTATCAGATGTGACTCACGTGAGGGTAATTACAGCATCTGAAACAGTGGGAACAAGGCTACGAGTGACCCAGATATCTACATGGACGGACGAACACACACACACACACACACACACACACACACACACACACACACTTGCTCTTCCTTTCTCTGGCTCTATTGCACATACACACCTCACACAGACTGAGAGAAAGACAGAGAGAAAGGGAGCGGGAGAGGGAGTCAGAGGGAGAACAATGTTTCCCTCAGACTGAATTAGAGAGAGTAGAGAGATTTGGGAGGAGCTGTCGGGAGAGGCTCTGTCAGCCGGCTTCAAGCTCAGCCCCTCTTCCTAGTAAGAACTAATCTGGCTGCTCTCTGTTCTCTGTCATATCTGGCCATGGCTCTACAGCACTGTGGTCCGCTTCCACAGGCAGGGATTAAGCTCGGCTACCCGAGACTAAATTCTCTATTGAAGAATCATCTAGGTGTAATCCCTGTGTGAAGCCAGCCCTGTATGGTACAGCACATTATATCTCTCACAATGGCTATTATACACAGTGGGCTGAACACACTGGAAGGTACAGGATACAACCATTTGGATGTTTTGCCGTCTATTTGGAGCGGGGTGGGGCCTCGGGGCTGCGTTAAATTGTTACGTAAAATGGAATAAAGTGGAATCGGTTCACTTGAGGTAGCCTCATGGGAACATATCAAATAACTGGAAGGGCTGACAGCATATTTTTCACCTCAGTGATTAAGATATTAAATGTTTAATACATCCTGTCTCATATATTTTTTAAATGAGCTCTTCTCGCAGCTTTTCATATCTTGCATTGGCAAACTAACACTATTCTATTCCGTTCTATTCTATTCTATTCTATTCTATTGAGTCCTGTTGTTTTCTTGTTTTCCTCTGTTATATTATGTTGCATTCTGCTCTCTTCTATTTTCTTCTTGTTTTCTTCTGTTTTCCTTTACTGTATTGTATTATTCTATTTTACTCTGTGCAGTTCTGTTGTTTTCTTCTTTTTACTTGTTGTCCTCTATTATATATGATGCCGTATTAGGACCATTGCAGGGAGAAAAAAAAAGTTTATAAGAATTAGCTCACATATATATGAGAAAAAAAAAAATCCTAAAAAATCTGAGATTATAAAGTCACAAATATATGAGAAAATAATCACAATGTTATCATAAGCATCCGGACTTTGAAGAGACATTGCTGTGACTTGGGAATATTCAGAAGAAAACAATACTGGGCTAAAATCACGAGCGTTAAAGTGTAATGTTATGAGGTCAGCAACTGCAGGCCTGACACACGGCAAGCAGCAGCAGCAGTGTGTGGTTGATCCAGCCTTGCAAAGTGAAGCAAGGTTGTTCCTTGGCTGAAAAAGAAATAATAATAACAGTCATAATAATAAAAAAAAAAAAAATGTTTTTCTGAGTTATTTCTCATAAGTTTGTGATTTTAGTCTCAGTATTTTTGATTTTTTTCTCATGTATTCATGATTTTTTTTCTTGTGAAATTACAACTTTAATCTTGGAAATTAAACTTTTTTCTCTACCTTAACCTTTCTGTTCTATTCTATTGTGCCCTGATGTTTTTTCTGCTTTCTAGGTTTCCTCTATTCTATTCTATTCTATTCTATTCTATTCTATTCTATTCAGTCCTGTTCTTTCTTCTGTATTCTTGTTTTCCTCTGTTATATCTATTATATAATGCTGTATTCTGTTTACTTTTTTCTTCCATTCTGATCTTTTTCTTCCTGCTCTATTCTCTACCTTTTCTGTTCTGTTCTCTGTTTTTGTCTCTGTTCTGCACCCACATAACACAGACAGGAAACAATCACTACAACTGAACTCCTTCTTTCTGGCACTTGAAACCATACGCAGCTTTACTATCAGTGTTTTCAATGCGTAGGGAAGCATGAGACATTTCTCTAGGCTTGTAACAGTGTGCATAACAGCTCCATTGACATGTCGATTTAAGTGATAAGTGATATAGAGTGAGACCCACTCATTGTGTGCGTCTATGGGGCAGAGCAGGCTACCCTCAGCCCACGCTGTAGTCATTACAGGCTCCCTGTCTCAGCTGCTCCTACGCAGACAGGATGTGTGTGTATATGTGTGTGTGTGTGTCTTTATACATGATTGACTGGGAGTTTGAGTGAGTTATCCTGATCAAATTCCCAATTACACAGAGGAGCGTCTCCTCAATATCGTTCTCTCCCCGCCTTGCAGCACGAACACACAGACGTGAAGACGTGTGCATGCGCAGGTCGCCCGCACATAAACACAGACACACACACACACACACACACACACTCATAGCCCTGAGGCACCAGGCACTTCATTTCCTATTCCACCCCCTCTCCTCATCCTCGGCACCCTCATATTCCACTCTGGCCTCCCCAGCACCCAACCCACAGTCACTATAGCAACCTCATACAGAGCCACTGACTGGCAACCAGAGGGCTGACCATGTCTGTCAGAGCACCAACAAACACAAACTCAAACATGTTTACCATCACATAGCGTGTAGTGATGAAGCGCACTAACATACACTTCCACTCACAATCAGCCAGTCCCAATTAATACACCTGGACACATTTCACATGAGCTCACACACACACACACACACACACACACACATAGACAGACACACAGTATGCGCTTTAGGTCAAGGGCATGGTCTTACCTTTGCTCATGGTTCATCCTGGGACATCAAGTTTAAAAGTGGGAGCTGAAATGGAACAGGACAATATTTTTCATGTGATGTTGTGCCATCTGCACCCTTGATCTATCAAAAAATATTGATTGGTTTTCCCAATGTTTTTCTTGGCCGGGAAGAATAATATGTTTGAGAATCTGTCTTGGAGGAGACAGAGAGATAGATGAAGGGGTACCTGCTGAGGGACTAGTGGCTAAAATGGGCCAATCTATACAAATACAGAAACATGCCTGCTGGGTATGCTGCTTTGCTGCCACCTGTAGACCACAACGGGTATTCCAGCTACAGAGAGTCCACTGCTCATAAAAAAACAGCACATCCCTCTCAATCAAACTTATCGCATTGTGAAAACTAAGTTAAGGTTATCGAGCTGTGAAAATTAAATAAGGTCTGTACAGTATGAGGGATTGCAGCAGCCTTGCAGCACTTGACTGTTCCATATGCAGCCTTTGCTATCATCTCATTTCCTGCAGTCTACATGAGACTCCTACTGAAGCACTTCCCTCTGCTCGGTGTACTAAATGTATCTGACTACTCTTCCAAATAGTTTCATGAAATCTTTTTTTCTCTTTTTCTTTGAAGTTTGCTGAAGCAGAGGTATCTTGATACCAAAAATGAGTCACACACAACTGAAACTCCAGCGAGCCTCGGAAAGGAAAGTGCCACTCAGAGCAGCGCGCAGCCTATGTGCAGCCTCTGCATCTTTTAACAAGTCGAAGAGAGTGAGCGAATGCTTTATATTTAGAATGGTGACGCTATGAGAACTTGAGTACTAACATGAGAGGAAAGTTCAGCGATGCGTTGAAGAGCCGCGCGTTCAATAATGTATCAGAGGTAGCGTTTTAAAAACAGCTGGGGATCGCCGCTCTGTCTTGTCCTGTCCGCCTGTCTGTCTCTTTGCATGTCTTTCCACCAGTCTGTCCACTGCGACGGCAGCAGATTTGCGGCTCCTGTGGGGAGCTGATGTTTGGTTAAACTTTCATCCTGTAGACAGTGGCTTCACTCGCTCTTTCTGTCCCAGAGGATGAGTCTCTCTCTCTCCTTCCCCTTGCTTTCTTCTGCTTTCTCCCTCTCTCTGTCCTGCTCTGTGGACATGGCACAGCCTTTTAGCAGCATAAATCATAGACAAATCTGGCCAAGAGCAAATCTGCTTCTGACAGCAAGTGAAGACTGTATGAGTGTGCGTGAGTGTGTGTGTGTATGTGTGTGTGTGTGTGTGTGTGTGTGTGTGTGTGTTAGTGAGATAAATGTACCTGTTTGGACCTACCTGTATCAATACACTGGTCCACTATGCTGCTTCATCCTTGAGGAATGAAAGAGTAAGAAATCTCCCCAGAATTCTCCTGCAATAATGAGAGACAGAGGGAGAGAGAGAGAGTAAAGGGGGGTGCAGAGGGAAAGGAGAAAAGGAGGAAAAGGATTAGGAACAGATTTAGCCTTTCAAAACTCAATACTCTTAAAGCCAACTCCGGCTTTAAGAGTGTCTGCTTGCACTTGCCCTTGTGTATGCGTCTGTGTGTGCGAGCATGCGTGTGTGTACGCGTGAAAGCATTGTGTGTGGTGTGTGTATGAGTGCGCATTTTTACATTTTATATCCAGTATTCAGAACAAAGCTTCCAATGTGCACCCTGAGTTCAACTCTACTGCAGCTGGAGTTCTTCCAAAAGCAGGTCGGGTCAGATGGGTAGCCCCAGCTCAACTCCTATTCTGGGGGCTTTTAAGGCTTTTAAGGTTTCCATGCTGGCTACTCGCTAGCTGTACGGGCTGTGAGGGGATGAGCAGCTGAAAAGCTGGAGTGGGAAAAGCATCCGGCATCTCAAAATGATAAGTACACACTCTGACAGATCAAAGGGGTTGCATTAGGACACGTGCGCGAATACCAGCACAAAGGCGTGTGAAACGCAGACGCAGAGAAAGTGAGAGAGAGAGAGCGAGATAAAGACATACACACACAGATGTTACTCATCCACGTTTTGTGAGTGCAGCGTACAAGGATCCTAGCGCAATGACCCTTTGCGTGTCTCCTGAATTGTTCTGTCCTCTGTGGAGTGCGCCAGAGTGCAGCAAGGTGTAACAAAATGGAAATCACTCTGTACATGATGGGTCTCAGGATGGATCTCAAAGGAACATGGGCAGTGTTACATTTCTTTTTTCTTTTTATGAAGTCCATCTTCTGCTGAACTTTGAAGCCTTAGACAAAGTTAATAAACCTCTACAGCAGAGCAGGGATTTGTACAACTTCTCAACAGAGCACCTGATTTGAACAAATATGGTGTTGATACAACACATAAGAGGTTTTGTTTTAAGCCCTTACCTATAGTATATTATCCTGTGCAGGAGGTTGGGACAAATTACTGTCATAGTATCATGAAATGCAATAAAAACAAAGAGGATGAGAGGAGATGCTGTTGATTATGACGATTCTGCCACTGGCAACTGGACCAAGGTGCAGTAACGCAGAGTCACCACTAGTCTGTGCTGTTACACCACTCCTGTATTTGTGCTGCTGACCGACTTACTAAATAAGGGCAGAGACGATGATGGCAGCATATATTATCTGCAGGATCTTTTGATTTAAAGACCATGAGTGACTTAATTATAGATGAAGACGAGGATATGGGTCAGTGCTGGTGCTTTCCTTAGCTTGTAAGCAGTTTTTCCTAGGTCATAATGGCAACATCTCACATGTAATATATGCAAAAGCCATTCACAAAATCTGTCTTTCTACATCTATAATAATATTATGTAGGCCATACATTTATAGATAGAGCATATAGATTGATGTGCTCCTCTAGCTTGCATGTATGTGCAGAAAATATGTACACTGCATGTATGAAAAGTGGTTCACACATTATCTTCAGATAATGACACATTCTTCCCTGTGTTCCTGTCCTACTGCAACAATCTGACAAAAGCTGGTGAAATCAGCAGGGTAGAGAGGATGGTTATAAGCATCAGTTACCCTCTGTTGCGGGCGCCAGTTTCCCTCTCTATCTTGTTGTTTTCCTGTTGGGTTTCAGTGCTCCCTGGTTGGAAACCACCTTGTTAGAGAGAATGTGCTTCACCTGTGCTGGCCCAGCAGAAGTAATTAAAGCCTCGCCAGCCTTATGCAGGGGAGGAAGAGTTTGGAAAGTAGATCATTTGAAAAGTAGATGGTGGTGCAAGCAACTTCGCTGCGGTTCTTCCACAATAAGCCGGGTGCAAGTTATGTTTATCCTGTTGTAGGTGGACAAGGCATTTGTTTCCTCCCCCATTTTGTGTTTTTAGTTTGTTCGTACAGTTTGTTTGCTGGGATAAATCAAGTGGCACCCATGGTGGAAGTCTTTTAGAAGCCCCTTTTAGCTGCTTTGCATTTCTCAGCGAGGGCTCCCATGGGAGTTCTTCAGAGCCTCTTTTGAATGCATTTTAAGCTGATGGCTGGTTGAATTGACTCTTCATTGAGCATCAAATGTTGATGGCAATTTGAGGGGAATACAACTTTGTTTACTTAGCTTTGACATCACTTTTTAGAGGCTACAGCTGGTGCAGCAAAGGCTTCAAGGCAAAGGGACATATTTTATAGAGACTTTGCCTTCACGTAGCACCCTTTTCACACCATCAAACCAAACTATTTATGCACCAAGCTGGACAGCACTGGCCCAGATAATTTCTGAAGTCTAACCCTAACCAGGACAGCTCAGTGGAGCTCAGCGCACTTTGGTTTGGCTTCACTCAGCATGTGTGAAAAACTCTTCTTAGGTATCTGTCAACTGAATTCACCATCAAGGGAAGTGGGTAAGGAGGCCATGAGAGTGGGCATCAGACCGGGTATCAGATGACCCTCTTTTAAGCCCTACTTTAAATTTAGTGCCACAATAGCACCGTGCATAAAATTGACATGATTACCTACAAACTTTTTCCGGAGGCAACCCCTCTCCATCGGCACCATTTCTATTGACTATGGGAAAATATAAAAAAGTGTGGAATATCTTAAGGACATATGCTTAACAGTGGTGGGATTTTCGAGAAAAAGTTGTATTTCAGTGGCAAATATAACTTGTAAACATGTTTACTCTATCGAGGTGTGTGTACCGCACTGATTAAAGTTTGCCCTGAATATTACAGAGGTTACAGTGGGTCAAGTTAGCATCAGGGACCTTCAAGGCGGCACGACAGTTTTGTGTAAACAACTTGAACGTGTTTACAACTTTATGGTATGTGAGAGGTATGAGAGTTTACAAGAAGGGATAGGCATCTCATTGGCTCCCGCAAGGATGATTAGGCATTTTGAAAGGCTGCATGACGCGCAAATGACTGCATTATTCACGAGCATCTTCAAAGCATCTGACCCACTGCTCTTGGACCTCTTAGTGAGGAAAAGTCTAAAGTGGAATAAGAATTATTGGAGGCAGTTATGGTCCCCGTGTACCTTTACTCATCTATTTACTCTGCATGAGACAGTAAGATAGCAGGGAAAAAATGAAGGAGATGCACGGGATAGAAATAGGACTCAAGCTGTAATCCCAAACTACATGAAAAATTAGTTCAACTTGAGGCTGAGAGTAAGCACAGCTACATCTGGCATTTTGCGTCAAGTCAGATTACAATATTCAAGAGTGAAGTGTGCCTTCCTGTCTTGATTTAACATACCAAATTCAGCTGGATTACTTGGGTTTTTATGTTAAACCAAAAGTTGGCTGTAACATTTGGGGCCTGCATTGGCATACTAGAGCAGAACGGCATTTATTCAAGCCAGTGTTAGAAAAATGCCTTCTTGTGACTGTGTGGTTTGGGGGATTTTCATGCTGACACACAGGACCTAAAGCTTTTATACTGCAAATTAGATGATACAGCATGTTTAAGAATGCAGAGATACTGTATTTCCATGTTCCAAATGTGTCATTCTAAGAGGCAAAATCAAATAAGGAGTGTTCATGTTTTCTCTGACAACTGACGACCGGCAAACAATGTGCCATATGATTTTTTAAACGAACCTGTTACAGCCACTGAAAAAATGAAAATGACACCTGACATCTGATATAGATAAATGATATTTACTGAGAAAAGTAACCTGGACAAGTACTTACGGTAAGTTTTACTAAAGATACAATCCCTTTGTGATGCTTTGTGCAGGTGGATTATCACTACTACCTATGTCTTAAAACAATCAATGTATTCATAATCTCCGATGGTCTGTAAATAATCCTGCAGGATGACAACAGCACTGGCACACAGACTTGCCCTTTTCACCCACAAATTCAAAAGAGTGAATACTTCCATGATGTTAAGGCTGCTTGTTTGGCTGAACTCAACACAGGTAGAACCCACAATAAATCAATGCAGCCTACGTGCAGAAACAATAGTAAGGGAGTTTATTTTTTAGCTGTTTTCGTGGCAAAAAAAAAAAATCAGGATACACAATGATGTAAAATAATAATAATAGTATTTGGTTATTTTAATGATGCGTAATGTGTACTAGTTACCACCAAAATGTAACCTGAGGATTCTAACGTGTTTCCTTTTTGTAATACCCCCAACACTGGCCATGGGGTCGAGAGCCTGCAGGTTTTCATCCCAACCAAGGCTACACCGCGTGATAAATCGTTGGTTGGAATGAAAACTTTCATACTTCGTGGTGCATGGTTTGAGACTAGAGAGAAAGGTTAATATTCAAGGGAAATCTTCTGTGACTGCTTACTGTTGGAAGAAAAGCTACCCCTGGGTGGTTGTAAACAACTTACAATACAGCAACAGCAGCAGTATAATGAAGCAACTTACAGTACACAAAGGGTCCAAAAAATTTTGCTGAGAAACAGCCACATGACTTCCATTATAATATGCTATTTAATGTCACAATAAAGAGAAAATCATGCTGGCTGTTCTCCAGAGCAATTGACGCTGCTGTATGCTTGGGGTGCCTCTGTAGTCATGGATATATGGCGACAACCCTGAATTATCATTTGGTAGGTGCTACAAATTACTCAGTGGCGTCCTACTTTTAAAGACATATTAGAAGCTACAGCGCTTGAGGCCGAGAGAGCGAGTCAGTGAGATCGAAAGAAAGTGAAAGCATATGTCTACAAGAGAAGGGAGAAACAGGAAAAATGAGGGAGTATTATGGAGAGAAGGAGAGAAGGAGGTAAGGAGAATTATAGCAAACGAGAAAGGGCAAATGAGATATAAGAGGGAGGAAGCGCTCTGAACGTGGAGACATTTTGACAGAGCCTCACCCTGATCCATCTGCTCAGCTATCATCTTAGAAAGGCAAAATTATACGGCACTTCTAATTCCCCCACACAGTTAAATCGAATTGTCTCAGCGTTAACATCCTTATTTCTTTACTGGCAAAGACAATACACGCAGCGCCTTCTCACTGAGAACCTGCAAAGTTATGGATAAGAAACACCTGACATTCTTCTCCCCGAGCCAAGTGAGATAGAGAGTGTTAATTTAGGCAGAATAAATAGAGAAAGGTGGCAGAATGTCATCTGGGTGTTGGTGGGTGAGACCGGCACGACCTGACACCTGCTTATTTCCTGCTTTTGACGAGGTCGCAAATGTTAGGATGATATTGGAATCCCACGAGTGCAGAATGGGAATGCTAGAGCAGAATTAGAATGGCCACAGAATGACTGCACCGGGTTTCCTAATGAAGCCTCTCAGCCCCTCTGCCAAAGTGACCCATTTTCTCTCTCGCTCTCTCTCTCTCGCTCTCTCTCTCGCTCTCTCTCCCCCTTCTCGCTGATACAGCTGCCCCAAATTCTTCGCTGGGAAGAATATGCATACATTTCATTAAAATGTCTCAAATTATTGGGATAGATTCTTATATCCTCTTTCTCCAAACGCTTAGTCCTCTGGTTTGCCTTAGACTCCGCTGGGTGAGGAGTCTTGAACGGCTCGCTCTTCATTCTTCAGAGAAAATGTCATCGCGGCGACGGTGAATTACAACAACACAAATGAACCTTCACTTTAAAGGATGAGACGGGATCGAAAAGATGTTTTCACTGTATGAATGTGTGTTTGTGTGAATATTAACATCTATGTGGTGTTTTTTTTTTTTTTTTTTTTTTTTTTTTTTTTTAACAGCATGCTGATACCTTTCTCGTTTTCAACCAAAATTAATTATATTGAGAATTTTCTGCAAAACTGCAAAGGACCTGCTTTTTAATATGCACTGAAATACAATGTCATGGGAATCTTCTGGGCAAAGTTCTTTGATTTTACTATTCGGACACAATGGCAATGTTTTAGGAAAAGTAAAAAGGTTTAGGAGGCTTTATAAAGTAAAAGTGCGGGGACTGGTCCAAATTGCGAACCCTTGCACTTCAGTGGCGGATTTTGCTAAATATCTTGCAATTACAAAATTCCCTGGAGCGACTGATTATACAATACTCAGACACCCACTATAAGTGTAGAAAGTTGCTAACTGGAGAGAAAATAATCTGTTTCCATGTTTGATACAAGCCGAGGTTTTCCAGAGGACCATATGAATCTGAGTGTGATCCTAGAGTGTCTTATGGGCTCAGTCTGCTAAGATGGATACCATCTCCTCATGACTGGCTTCAAATCTGGCTCATGTACAGTGGCTGTCACATGACACGCTTCTCTCTTCCGTCTGCTTGTCCCCATCCACCCAACTTTCAAGTCACGCTTCGCCACTTACTATCTCCCACCCAAAAATAGCTTACAAAAGTCTTTACAGAACGTGCGTGTGAGGTAAATTCTACAATCTGACAGTGTGTTGTAAGCTGTTGATTTTGCTGCGCTGACTGCATTCTGTCTTCACATCAAGCAGGAGCAGATTTATCCTGTCACTGTTCCAGTGGCTGTATGAAGGTGTGTCTGTGTATGCATGTGTGTGTGTGTGTGCGTGTGTGAGTGAGTGACTGTGTGTTTTTTTCTTCACAAGCATCTGCTGCCATCCTGTCGGTAAAAAACGAGGAGTATAACTCATCCAGTGAGAGGTAGTCACTAATAGGATAGAGGCTGCTCTCTCCCCGCTACACAAGCACAAACACACACTTTGTGTACACACAAGTGCACAAACACACACGCACGCACACACACACACACACACACACCATACACCTCCGAATCCACAAGGATGAGCTATGGCCTTATTACCCATCTCAGTTCCTTGCAGCCGGTGTCCTCCCGTAAAAATACTATACACTGTTCCTGTCCTCTCCTCTACATATACCACTCTTTCCATCCATCCATCCATTCATCCATTCATCCATCCATCTGTCCACCCCTCCATCCCTGCATCCATCCATCCATTCTTATTTGTGCTCGCTCTTCTCTCTGACTTATCAGCTCCTTCCTATTCTTGGCATTTTTTCCCTCTCTGTATCCCTCCACACCTCTTTGCTTCCCCTCCCTCCTTGCCTCCACACCTCTCTCCTCCCTGCCTCCCCTTCCTCCTCTCACGCCGCTTCCTCCTTTCCCCACCTGGAGCACCTGATTTCTGCTGTGCATTAAAATAACCTCCTCCATGCCACTCCTCTCCCCTCCCTGTAGCACCTGCTTTGCTTTCGCTCCCCTCCCCTCCCCATGTCTCCCCCTCCCTCCCGTTGCTCCAATCTTACCTTAACCTGACCCATCCCTCTCCTTTCCTTTCATTTCCTCTCCCTCCTCTTCCACCAACTTTCATCATATGCCTCTCCGCTTGATCTATTAATCTCTTTCTGTTCTTACCTCAGTCTTCCTTATCCTCTTGGTTCCTTCGCTCCCTCCCTCCCTTCCTTTCTCTCTCCACCTCTTCCCAGCTTCAGCACCTGCTGCTGAAGCCGTCTAGACTAGCAATGAAGTGAGGGTGGTGTGGAGAGCGTACAAGGAGGGGGTGGAGGTGCACAAAAATAGCAGGATGGAGGAAAAAGAGTCACAGAGTGGAAGGGGAAGGAGGTGGAAAAGTTTAAGGAGAAAGAGAGAGCAGGCAGAGACCAGGTTGACAGGAAGTGGAGAGGATGGCACAAAAGGTGTACAGGTGCAGAAGCTAATGATCAAGTGTGAGGTAGTTAATTTGGGGGAAAATAACTTTTACTTATTTTCGACTCCTGATTTATCATTTCAGTGTTTTACTTTTGTTCCAACTTTCTTGGCTTCATTGCCTGTGAGTGGTCACTCCACTCCTACTGTTCACTTCCGTTTAAGTCTGCATTCATCTGCCATGCATTTTTGAAGTATACTCAGTTTTAGAGAGATGTGATGAACTTCACACACTGGAACGACACAAAGAAACGTGAACTGAGGAAACTTTGTTGTTTTGCTTCTTATGAAACAATTCCATAACTGAATCTGTGGATTTGTCCACGGATATGAGGGTGAATATGGGTAGTGAGAGCAAAGAGAGTTACAAGAAGAGCGGAGGAAAAGACAGGAAGGCCTCAAATGAAGGCTAAGGGAAGCAAGAGCAAGAGAAGATGGTGGACTGATAATGGATTAAATGTGTTTATATGATAGATAGCAAAGAGGTGCTCATTACACTCACAAACACAATTTGGTTTGATGGATTAGGTGTTTGTGTGCAACTGTGCCTGCCTGTAATGTGTGTGTGTGTGTGTGTGTGTGTGTGTGTGCGTGTGCTCATGTGCAGGGGAGGGCTCCTGTCTGTATGTAACTGGGTGTGATAATTAACCTTTATCCTGCTGAGTGGAGCTATTAAAGCTAGGGCTGTAAACTACTTTTTTATCATGAGGACAACACATTACACAACTTGTGTCATTTTAACGTCGTCATGGATATATAGCACCGTGTTGCTGTGTTTGTTTGTGGGTTGTTACGTGCTCCACAGAAGGCACGCTTGCAAGTGTAGAGGGCAACACATTGGGGCGTCCCTCGCCTTCTTGTATAGCAAATGCGCAGCTGAAAATTAACTAACTGCAGTGTCATGCATTTCAGGTAGGGCCCCTGCATGGAAATCACTGGTACAAAGAAATTACCAACGAACAACAAGATCCCATTTTGTTGTTCCTGTGTAAATAATGGCAGTGAGAATCAGGAAGCATTTATTTGTACAATCTTCTTTGCAAAACTCTGCTAATCTATCTATCTATCTATCTATCTATCTATCTATCTATCTATCTATCTATCTATCTATCTATCTAGGTAGTGTAAGTTCATTATGTCCTGAGTAATTTCCCGTAGTTTTCTTTTTAAGGACAAAAATCTATGTCTGTCTGTCTGTCTGTCTTTCTTACCCAGCTGCTCTGTCTGTTTTTCTGTCTTTTGTTTGTGTGTTGCGACAGCTTCTGACACTGAACTCCACACGGCCAGCCACGGGAGAAACTTGACATCCACTTCATCAAATGGAATTATTCAAAGAGCCCCAAAAACGTCATCAGCTGACATCCAGCTCATCGATTGGCCCCTTTTTTTACCTTTTCATCTCCTTCCTGTTTTCTGCCATCTGGTAATGATACCGCTGACCTGACTAGCATGAGTGACATTGAACAAGATTTCACACAGAGACACACACAAACACACACACACACAGATTAAAAAAAAAAAAAAAACATACGTGCAGTACATACACACATGCACACACACACACACACACAAACAGAGACAAATTCAGAGGCGTGCGTCTCAAGTGAAGGCCAATGTGGCAGATGGGCCAGCAGTAGAGTAACATATGACTTTATGCCCCCGAGTGAGTCTCCAGTAGCAGTGAGCCAGCCAAACCTTAGCCACTAATGAGGCTCTACACACACTCCCAACAGAGCCTACTCCAAACACTGGGAACCAGACACACATGCAGGCAAAGAAAAAGAGACCAAGACACACTCACACACACGCAAACACACACACACACAGAGACACACATACAGAGAAACAAATGTACGCACACACAGAACCATGTGGAGCAACTCAGACAAACAATACGGAGCATACAAAAATAATTTGTCACTGTCGGGTGAAAACCTCGTAACTCGTAACACTTTTGCTCATTTTTTTTTCGCTTCAGTGGAATGATCACAAGCAGCTCTAAGGGTTAAGAAAACTCTACAACCACTTGGCATTATGAAACCTTTTCAAACCTAGTTGGCTAAATTCAAAAATGCCTGGCTGCCATGCTAAAAATAAGGCAGTTTTTTTCCAAGTTCATTAAAATTTGACATTTTGCACATACAAGGTTTTCACCCAACAATGGGGATACAAACGGCACCTGCTGCCATGCACAGCACATGCTTTTCGCATGCTCAGCCTGTGCACTGCAGTCAGATATTACACAGACACACTGTATACCCAGCCACAAGTCCAGCTGTATTGTATTCTGGTACTTTTAATTTTGTTTTGAAGCTGCTGCGAATCCACAGTGAGCCTTTTGATATTATTGCAGGGCATCTCAGCCCGTAAGTAATAAGTATGAGATACACTAAAGCTGAAATCTGTAATCCATAAATAAACAATAACAGTGGCCTTGCTATAAAAATACTACACAGCATGTGGCTTCACTCACAACATTTTTTTATAGACAGAACTCTTGATGACTAAGAGCTTGTGACAGGCAAATTCAATCGCAAAAGCACCACCAAAACTATAAAAATAAAAGATATATGTTTTTACTCTGTGCTTGCATAGAGCAGAAAGCTTATTGGGATATCTTATTGATTAAAATAATATCTTCACTAATAATAGGATGTAAATGTGCCAAACGCATAATCCATATATAGAGTAGGCTATTGGCTGCTGATTCAGTACTAAAAACTGGTGGTGGCTTTACCCAGGGAGTGCAGTGGGAGTGTTATCCAGAGTGTCTCTTTGTTATCTTAACACAATGTTATTGTGTTTCGTCGGGCGGAATCCTGAGCCAAATAAATTTTGAAGACGCAGATTGTTTCGTGATACACGCACTGTGCCAAGTACTGATGGCATGCTGTGTTTTATGGGTAGAAAATCAGAGGAAGAAAGTACAAAAGACAGAAAACACAAAATGAGACTCTCTTACCTTAAGAAGTGCTGCAACACGTCAAACTGCAAAGACAAAGAAAAAAAAAGGGGGGGGGGGAGAATGAGAGAGAGAGAGAGAAAAAAATGAGATTACCATAGAGAACCGTGGCTGAACAACTTTGAAACAAATGAGAGCTCCGAGACACTTCAAAAAGATTTCAAAAAAGGTGCTATAGCAGAGACTTCATTTTACAAGCTGGCCGGTTATGCATTTGTCTGCAGTGTATTATTGCAGCCTTCCTCCAGCAAACACATACAACTGTAAAGGAGGGGAAAGCCAATCTTGACAGAGAGGCCTTAACTGTGCAAACTATTTTATGACTGCAAAATGCATTGTTCATTATTCTCAATTTAGGCTTCCCGACAGTTACACTTGCCAAAAGCAAATGTAAGCGTTCTCTGTTGAAACGACAGCAAATAACAATAGTCACAAAAATAAAATGACCTCAATCTTAACTAAGCCTGCAACTATACATGTGTAAGTGCACATTTGCAAATCTCTGAGCTTGTCTTTATTCCAGTGAGATGGTTTTATTTGACACATGATACAGATATCATTAGTCGTGTGCATTTGACAAGTTGGACCGTTTCAACCGGGGTGGCACCGGGGGTGTAGACCTACAGTGAATACAACAGCCGCGCGAATCAAGGGCCCGTCCTGTTTGTGCTGCACTGGAAGCTGTTTGACAGTTGCATCATTTCAAAAACAGCATGAGGGAGGCTGCTTTTTAAGTCTGCAATTGTGGGGGCCCTTTAAGAGAGAACTTGCAGACATTCAACAAACAAACAAAGAAAAAAAAAAATTCTAGAAATAGTCTACATGGATTTGCTGAATCTCTGGAACCTGTACAATAGTCGTTCCTCCCCTCCCTCTCCTCTGTAGCTACAGACTGTATCAGGCCCCAGTGGAGCAGTGCTGGAAGTGGGGAGATAGTACTGGTTTAGTGGGTGTTGTTCCTCTCTGTCTCCCCATGCCAGCCACTGACCTACTTCACACTGCCGCTGCGCTCCCCTGGCTGCAGTACTTAACAGCCAGCGAAAGAAAAGATGCAAATATGTTGGCGTACACACTAGATTTTGCGGTGACCTTCTTTTAACTGGATTCATTCCCTAACCCCTTACCCTGACCTTAACCCTCACCCTAACCCTACGTGCCCAACATAAACGTTACCCAAACGTAAAGATGACCCGAATCCTAATTCTAATCTTAACCTCAAATCTTAACCTTCTGCAATTATTAAGTGTGGACAGATCACTTCAGTATGCGGTGCAAGTTGCTCCATCTAGGTAAGAAGTGGTCTGTGAACTTGAACATGAGCTAACACTCAAGATGTTGCTGATGAAGAAGAGATTAGCTTCCTTAAAAATGAACAACAGATCAGACTTATTGTTCCGGTTTCTGGCTCCTGGAAGCATAAATGGATTACCAAACAGGGCTACGGGGCACAAGCCAAGAGGCCCAAGGGTTCAGGGGGCTGCCAAGTCAGAACCTCTGCATGAAACTGCCATCATTAACTTTACATTTATTGTCATTAAGGGGAAGGGCTTGGTCATTCATTGAAATTCCCACTGTAAAACTTAATAAGGCAAAACTCACTTAAAACTGTTAGGATAAATATTCTCTTTGACGGCATCACCACAGCACTCTCTAAATGAATCAGGGGTTAGAGGTCGTCTCTGCCCAGGGATCAGTTGTCTCATACTGTAATCCGCCTACGCCTGGAGGTCCCAGACCCACAGAAAATGAATGAGTAGAACCGGCATTGTTTTTTTGGTTCACGGCAAATCAGAGTATTTCTGGGTGGTTCACCTTGCCAAGCCAAAAGCTGAAAACGTTCAACTGATGTCACCATATCGACAGAAGAGTTTGCTTACATCAGGAGGACTGATGCACAGCTAATGGAAACATCTTCTGTTTTCACAAGAAAATGATAAAGGAATTGTGGAAATAACCTTGTGGTTCTTGATTTTGATTAAACGAAAAAAGAAAAAAAACCTTGGTTTTGGGAGTTGAGTCTTAGATAGATAGATAGATAGGTATACTTTATTGATCCCAAACTGGGAAATTCACATACCTTACCTGGTATGTTGTTGATGGCTTTGTCAGAACATTATTCAATAACTTTTATTTATAACAACAAAGCCAATTAGGATTAACAGCGCACATCTAATTAGCTGATATTAATGTAAGCCTGAGATAAGCTATGCATTTGCTTCAAATAATTTTTCAATAACTTCGGCAGCATGCAGATGATTTAATTCATTTTGTTTGACATTTTGTTTAACTTAACCCTTCATTGTTGCTATGTGAGAGGCACACACCATAACGTAGAGAGGCAGAGAGATCCACAGAATGGCCAGGTGTTTGTTTTTAATTCAAACACACTCTTCTGCCAACACAGTGACATCAACTGTTGGTTGCAAGGTGGCTCACCTTGCCATGGTAGGAGTGGCATGGCAGAAGTCACCTTGCCATTGCAGGGTGAACCACCCAGAAATACTCTGATACTGTGAAAAAAGGGCCAACAAAGGCCAACACCGGTTGGACCCATTCAATTTCTATGTCCAAGCTGCCTTGTTGTGTTCATACAATCTTGATTGGTAAGGTTATGCTGAAGTGACCGATGAGCATAGTGTTTCAGCCTCAAGTTGAACCAAGTTCAAATCAAAGTGTTGTGGGACTAACATGTCTCTCACTGCTCCACGGTGGAACGTTTGCAAGGTTGGGCATTCCACTTCCAAACCACAGCAAACAACAGATATTTCTACACCACTATTGACTCAGCTGTTTACCAGTGTGATTGAAACCTCAAAGGCAGAGTGCGTAGGATTTTCCCAAGAAAACGATGTATAGACTCATACAAAAATAATCCCTCTTAATCATCACTTACAACCCACTAGAAGTGTGTGTTGGTGTATGTATCTGCACAGATCCTTCTGGGCATCAGCCTTTGGGCAGTGGATGTGTAGCTCCCAATCAATAACAGTGCACAGTGCCAGAGCAAGAGCATGACATCCAACAGGAAATAACAAAAATCACAGACACGGACCGCGGCAAAAAGGAAATAGTGAGATGAAATGCTAAGTGGACAAAGCTGGTTCCATAATGACAGCGAATCTGGGGTTGGCTTTCACTGCAAGCACTGAGGGAGAGGATGAGGATGAAGAGTTGTGTGGTGTTAGCCTATTGTCTGATGGCCAGGTAGGTGCTGGTGGGATTTTGTTAGATTAGACAGAAATCTTAGATATTGTTTCCTAGGAAAGTTAGCTTAGCCAGGGATGAGGGGACAACTTTGAATGTTGTTCACACTGCAACCAACAAATCCCACTCATTCTACCTTTAATCTATTCTGAAACTAATATTTATTCTAACCTTGACCCTGAACCTCAAGCTAAACCCTAAACTATAGTACCAAAATTACCTTAAGTCACAAACAAGTCTCATTCTAAACAGTCTAAAGCTCAAACTGGTTCTCATAAGGACAGAAGTACACATTAGGATACACATGTACACACACACACACACACATTGGCTTATATGTACAGGTTTGCACAGAAGCACCCACACACATGTAAACACTCATACATATGCATGCAAAGTTCTTGATACTGTGTGTACAGGTGCTACTTACAAAGGTAGAGCCAAGAGTATAGAGCAAAACACACAGACTGTAAACACACACATGCATCAACACTCACTCACACACTCACACACACACACACTCACACACAGGGAGATCAGAGTGTTTCATTAGTGAGGAGCAGATAGATTACCCTCCCGAAGGAGACATTGACCAGAAGGCCATTGATCTACTGAGCTAAGCAATCTGGGAGTGTGTGTGTGTGCGTGTGTTTGTGTGTGTGTGAGCGTGCACGTGGAAAGTAGCCTACTGATGGAGTCTTTAAGCTGTTGGAGTAAGCACAGTAAATCTAATCCAGTTGTGTTTAATGGAGAGAGAGAGAAACAGACCGTTGACATATTCATTAAGTCCAATTACTCTGTCCAATCACAGCCATCTCACTCACTCACTCAGAGATAGAGAGGGGGTGGAGGGGTGAGAGAGATCATCAGCAATATTTCTGTCTTGGCAAGCCACCTTAAGAAAAGACTGATCGCACTTTACTGATAAATAAAAACATATTTATTTCACTTACTGAGTGACAACACTGTGCATTTCGAGCCCTCTAATATCATTTGATATTATTCAGGCCTGTCAGGACGCTTAAGTGTAAATCAATCTGGCTATAACTGGAATCACTTAATTATACAGTCTTATTGACGATTCAATAAAGATGGCTGACTGTGGCTCAGGAGTGGTAATTATAACTTATGGTAATGATGTAATGACACAGACGTTTTCTCTAATGAGTTCATTGTAAACACTTAAGAATCACAGACAAAAACAAGAAAACATTACTTCTGGTGACATATAATCTTCCACTCAGGGCTTAACAGCCTGCATGTGTGTGTGTGTGTGTGTGTGTATGTGTTTGAATGTGTCCTGTCTAGGTGTGTGGGAGTTGTAATTAGCTTACTAGCTTGTCCTCTTGCATTGGATGTGAAGGTAATTGGGGCTTTTGGACACTCTCTCAATCTCTGTCAGCGTGTGTGTGTGTGTGTGTGTGTGTGTGTGTTTTTGTGTGTGCATGTATGTCTATATTCTGGAGAATGGCCAAACCATTACTGTGTGCTCAGCCTTCTCCAAAGCAGCTTGTGATTCATTAGTAATGAGTCCATTTGCAAACTAAATGAGTGTATGAGTGGCTGAATGACGATGTGTGTGTGTGAGTGATTGTGTCTACTTAAGCCACTTGTCTACTATTTTCGGACACACACACACACAGACACACACACATAGACACGATCACAATACATATTGAATTATGTTTTTATGTATTGCATATTTATATTTGTGTGAGTTTGTGTACAGTGTGTGTGTGTGTGTGTGTGTGTGTTTGTTCAGCCAGCACAAGAGGCTCATGTGGAGATAATGAAGTCACCCAGTCGTGTCATTAATTACTGTTTTACACCTGCTTGTCTCAGCTAATTAAACATGCTGACACACACACAGGCACACACATGCCATGCACACGGTTAGATACTCTCGTGCACACACACACACACACACACACACACAAATACACACAACTTCCAGACAAGTTTTTTTTTTTTTTTTGACACAGAGGAGTCAAAAATACATTCTCATTTTCACTTTGAGGAAGGCGAGACGGCACTGCTAAACACAGCACAGTTCGGGGATCTCTCTCTGTTTCACATCCACACACACACACACACACACACACACACACACCCATACTCCCCCTCTTGTCTTTCTCACTCTGTCATCCTCTCTTTCTCACACTCCCTCTTTCTCCACGCCTCCAGTTCCCCCGGCCTGTATGGTTATTTTACTTCTTCACTCACTTACTCCATCAACCACTTTAAATCTCTCTCTCTCTCTCTCTCTCCTTCTCTCTCTCTCCCTCGCTCGCTCTCCTCCCAGCCCATTTTCTCAACAAAGGCCACAGCTGCTGCCGGTTTGCTGAATAAAAGATGACAGAGCCATAATATCAGGAGATTACCAGCTAACGAAACAATGATTTTGTCCAATCTAAATAGCGACATCAGTTGCATCACAACCGCTTCACATGTCAACTGTGATATGATAATGTTTGCTACCAAACGAAAACACTTAGCTTTCATCTGCAGAGACTCCCTGATTCCGTATCTCGCTCTCTCTCTCTCTCTCTGTTTTGTTCTCTCAGTCCCTTTCTCTCTCTCTGCCCTCTCTCCCAACACATTTATTCTATTCTCTCTCTGTCTTATGCACACACGCACACACACACACACACACACACAGAGCACGTAGAGCATATGGCTATTTCTCTCCTCTTTGAAGGGTTGCTTTGAAGCTATGGCACCGGTATCGATTGGCGCTCAGATGAGCTCGCTTTGCCAGAGCCCTGCGATTATCTGTCGCTTTATTTCAAACAGAACGCAAGAGAGGGGGGCTTACACACCCATCACTCACTCACACACTCTCACAGTCAGTTATACACTCATACATGAAGCACGCACACACACACACACTCACACACAAAACGGAGATAATAAGATGAGCTTACACGCTGAATCCCGATACTTAAGACAAGCTGCGCGTCAGAACTGACAAGTGAGTGGTGAATGTTAAGAGACCGAGGATGGAGCGGGAGAAAGAGAGAAAGAGACTATAAAGTCTGGCAAAGTGATGAAACTTAAGAGAAAATAAATTCCCCCCCTTCGGCTCTCCTCTGATTTCAGAAAGCATGGGCGTTATGAAAATCAGTTTGTCAAAGTCAACACTGGGAACAACAGGGCTGCCATGCAATTTTCATTAGCTCGGTAATGAAGAATGTTGGGTTCAGAGTCGAAGATGACAGCTGTTTGTCTGGCCAATATGTATTTTTCACAAAAGCCAAAAAAAAAAAAGTATTTTGACTACTAATTCTAAGATATCATCAAACATTTAGACAATGCACATGTCATTGCTGTCTGCTTTTTCAGACTATAGTAAAGATTGCTCAAAGAGAGAGTTTCTGCTTTATGTCCTATGGGACAACAAAGAGAGAGAGAGAGAGAGAGAGAGAGAGAGAGAGAGAGAGAGAGAGAGAAAGAGAGAGAGAGGGAGGGAGAGAGAGAGAGAGAGAGACGGGGTTACATGAAATGTTAATGGTCTGCCCAAAGCTACAGAACCTCATAAAAGACTTGATTTAGAAACTATAGTGGCTTTCAGGAACAATGAACATGGTCACATCTTATGTACAGATGGAAACACACACACACACACACACACACACACACACCATGTATATTGTGATTAAAACCCGGGGCTACGCCGCTGACTAGTTATTGAGAATAAACACTTCTGTGTGTGAAATTAATGAATTAAAGAGTATGCAGAATAAACAGCAGAATAAGCACACAACCATGTTGGAGTGCGAGCATCAGCCAAACATTTTTATAATTACTGACATACACAAACACTCACATGCTGCTCCAATCCGAACCATTATCCCGAGTGTCAATCACATGGTTTACAGTATGCTAACAGCTTAATGAAGCATGAATGCCTACTATATCCATTGGCTCAGGGTTCAAGCGTGAGTGTGTGTGTGTGTGTGTGCGTGTGTGTGGGCATGTGTGTGTGTTTGATACTCTGGAGAGGGAGCAACCCCCTTGGAGGGACTTAATGAGCCCCCCAACCCACACACACACACACACACACACACACACACACACACACAGACGGGGAGAGAGAGAGAGAGAGAGAGAGAGAGAGAGAGATGTCTAATTGTGCTGCTAAGTGTTGGGAATGATCTTTATGTGAATGTTTGTTTATTCATGACACTGAGGTGGGGTGATCACGAAGCTGACATTTAGTCTCCCTTTGAGGACAGTCATACACATACACACCAATATACACAGAATTATATTGTACAACACACACCCCCATACACAGACACACACACTGCCTCTGAGGACTGTAATACAGTAAAAACTGCTTATTGCGATCACATCTGTCTGGGCTAAATTCATCACCATAAACGAATGATTATAACTGATCTTGCATTTGATCATCTAATTGACATTTGTATATTTATAAAATGAATATAAAGCAGTGAAACTTTTACTCAATAGTACTGGCAGTTAAATAAATAAATTACCGTATAGTGAAAATGTAATACAGTACAGTATATAAAACATACTGTAAAACTGACAAAGCCTCTCGAGTTTGGCTTTTTCTTGCCCTCGCCTGTATCTGTTTTACTTTTTTGCATATTAGGCCCACACTCTGGAAGCCAGCCTGCTGTCTGCTGCAGCACAGAGCCCGACCCTTCATACCTGTTGGAATACCTACACAGTCAAAGCTTGACACGATTCAAATTGAGAGTTATAAACTTAAAAACATGCCACTGCATTAGCCGGTGTTCTGTCCCAAGCTTTTTGAGCCACTCTTTCCACTCTTTCACAAATCAAAGCTTTCTGAATATGAGTTACACACTAGTTTGTGATGGTGTTACACACTCCATCACAAACTAGTCCAGAGCAGTGGTGCCGACCTCACAGGCAGTGAACGCCACCCTGGGCATCATAATTCATTAAGTCGGTGCACTGACTAGTTTTTAATTTATTTGTTTGTTTGTTTTTTGGACCCTGTTTGCAGCTCACCTTGTAAAACAATTGCGATCAGATTACAGATTTATGTGACAAAGAAACTCTGTTTGTCTGTGAGTTTCCAGAGCTGTACGATACATCATCGATTAGTCCTCGTCTAGGTCGATAGTTTCTGCAGCCATCCAATACAGTATATGACATCTTTGTGTGAGCATTGATCCAGCCAGGAAACTAAGTGAGCATCTACTGGTGAGCCATGATCCTGTCCACTGTGTATTGAAAATTAAAGGAGTAGGTAATATTAATTGTGTGTGTGTGTGTGTGTTGTGCTGGTAAAGCTCATTCAATGTCATATTTTGAGTATAAAATATTGACATGACAACATGATTTAAGGTGACTTATTAACCCAATTCACATATAACATTTCTATTGTTCAAAAAAAGACATGCCGCCTCTGCTATTTTACCCTAAAGCTACCACACACACAATGCTGACAACACAGTCACATTCCCCTAACGTCATTTCCCAGAAATTCAGTGCAACCTTTCACCGGAGACTGCTGGTAAACCTCTTTGTCTGCCCGAATGCCGAGGAGCTCCTGTATTTCCATTTCTGTCCAATTTGACATGTTCGTCAAATCCTTTATCAAAATGTTTTGGTGTATAATGGTTTGTTTTTCCCTCCTTTGTGTGGCCAATCAAAGGCTACATTCTCACAGCAGCTGAAAGTGTCCCAACTCTGATTTGCATCTGATCTTTTTGCCTTGACTGTTCAAATTCATCTTTGTATGTGAGCCCTATCTAATCAGTGTGAACAGATCTATACCATATGTGTGTGTGTCTGTATGACGTATATATTAAAAATGATGCTAGTGATAACAGCCTTATGTTATCCCTTTGCATATCATGACAAAGACTTTCATTCATGATGCATAATTAAAGAGAAGGAATCAATATATAAGTTAAACAGAGAGAAAAGAAAAGAAAAGGTTTGGGAAATACATTTCTTATAAGTAATAATATTACCCAAAAAAAAAAAAAAAGAAAAAAAAAGAAAAAAGAAAATATGGCATTAATTAAAAAAAAAAATTACTCTGGTGTGGTGGCAATCCATCAGCTGTTCAGGCTGAGGGCAGGAGGGCAGAAAAGGGCTGTGACTGAAGTATCGTCCAAAATATCTATTAAATTTCCAACCTTTTGTGTCCTGGTTGTTGTTGCTGCAATCTCCCATGTTTTATTTTGGCCCACCACTGCTGACAATTAATGAAAAACGGTGCTCTGACAGTGATGTGAGCATGCTGAGTGAGAAATAAAAAAAAAACAAAAAAAAAAACACATGAATGCTGATCTGAGCGTTCACACAGCCGTCACATCAGTTGGACTCAGATACTGATCTGATATAAGACCGCATATGAAAGTGGCCCAAATTGGAATTGAAAATGTCAGATTCAGTGTGTTTTTTGCGGTTCATACTGCCATGAAAAATAAGATCTGTGTCACATTTGAGGAAAAAAAAAAAAAAAAAAATCAGATCTAGGCCACATTTTACTTGCTGTCTGAATGTGCCAAAGCATCCCTGTTCTATACCCGGCTGCCATTCACCATGCCAGCAAATTAACCAAACAGGCTGAATATGTAAGAGGGGCTAATGTTTTCATGTTTCCCGCCTTTCTGCCACCATGTGGGCGCCTGTCATGATGTACTGACAGGCCTTCATGTGAGACTACACTCACATCCATCAAAGTATGCATTGACACCACATCGTCGGTGTTGTTGTGGCCCGGTCTCAGAACCTTTGAAGCACTTTCTACAAATTTAATTGGCTGATGAAACCCGTTAACAGAAGATTTTTTTTTTACCTGCGCTGTGTCAAAAGCTCAAGAAGTTTCCGCTTTTTTGACTGACCGGGTCGCGATGTTTTCACATATAGCCATCAATCCATCAATCCTTGTCATCCGTTGGCGTGAGCCTCATTAAAATACATGGGATACTGTCAGCTTTTCAAAGCGACGCAAACGCATGTGTGAATGGGGCCCTTGCATAGAGCGCGATGCTTGTCACCTGAATGCGGCTTGTACACTGAGCTTTGTTGATTGTTCCAATTCACACATGAGCATGAACTGCAGTCGCTGTGTGAGCAGCGCACATGGCTTTGTCACTCTCTGGTTCATTTGTTCACAGCACATGCTCACGCCTTTGATTTATCAGAATTTACTCAGTATTGAAATTTACCTCACATGAAATCAACGCGTTACCTGAACATGGTCAGCAACACTGAAATGCCTGGGCATGCACAGCAGGGCAGATTTTTTTCTTTCACAACTGTTTTAAGCCAAGTCATTCTGAGTTTCTTGAGTGTGTGTGCGTGTGTGTGTGTGTGTGTGTGTGTGTGTGTGTGTGTGTGTGTGTGTGTGTGTGTATCTAAGTCATTTGTAGAGCTGTCAAACACATGGCAGTGATTGGTTAATCAACACAACACCTGCCACCTGTCTTGTTATGTAGAACTACTCTGGCAAGAGTGTGTGTGTGTGTATTTGTGTGTGTGTGTGTGTGTGTGTGTGTGTGAGAGAGAGATAGAGCAAGAAAGAGAGAGAGTGCATGAGGAAAGTAGGTTGAGAGAAGGATGTATGGGTGAGTAAGTCTGTGGGGTGGGAGGTCGATGTGCATAAGTGCACCTCGGAGAGAAAAACAAATAAAATGAAAGAAAGACACTATGTGTGTGTGTGCGCGCGTGTGTGTGCGTGCGTGTGTCTCTGCACTCTTTAGGTCGGCATCCAACTATCATAATCAGCGGTAATCCTGACTCAGCATCAATAATGACCCCATTAGCCATCATCCCTGCTGGTGCACACACATGCACGCATGCACACACAAACACACACTTCACCATATGGACACTCTTCCTCATTAGCGTGTGTGTATAAGTGTGTGAATCATTATCTGCTATCCAGAGGACATGAAAGACACACAGGTACCACGTTCCAGGTAAAAACTCTCTGAGCGTCTCTCATCTCCCTCCATGTTCAGATGCCCTGATTCAGTCTTGATCCAAAAGCTTTCTGGCAACAGACATCTAGTTCACACCTCCGCTAATGCAGCTGCATTTATTTACAGTTCCTCTTGATTGCTAAGACACATTTTTTGAAATTATGCTCCATCTCCCAAAAAATCTAAACACAAAGCAAAACTGCACACTCATCTTCACAAACTTCCATGTCAAAATCAAACTCTCCACTTAAAACCACATCATCCTCCATCTAAACCAAGCTCGGTCTTCAGACATCGCACACAAGCCATCATATATGCACACTCTACAAACTAACCATTACACACCGGTGAGATCAATTCAGAATAAAACTGCAAAAGCCTCTTATTGCGATTCATGCTGTAAAAAAACTTAAACGAGAATGCACGATACTGGATTTTTTGCCGATATCTGATATGCCGATATTTTCCAACTCTTTAAGCTGACTAGAGGGGCCATGCACAAATATTTTTTCCACCTAATTGCAGAACACATTCCTGTGATTTATTTTATTATTATCGTGATGGCCAACTGCCAGATGCAGACATAAAACACAAAATGTACACATTCATTTTGATAGATAGATAGATTTATTTCTGGATTAGGATGATAAAACAGCAATCCAAAGGATGACATGCTAAAGTACAAAACTTATCTCCAGCATGGCCCTTGGTGTCACACAGAAGAAACAAATAGACAAGGATCAGACAATGTCAAGACAAAAGACATACAAAATTAGATGGGAACAGAAGACATCCCATAAAACAAATAAGAAATAATTAAGTAGCAGTAAAACTATCTAGAATCAATACACATTCACCTTCTTCCATAAAAGCTGCCTGACCTGCCTTTTAAAAATTTCTCGTGATGTTAGGAGTTTTGTAGCAGTGGGCAAACAATTCCATGCCATGATCCCAGTATAAAAGAAGGAATTTTTAACTGCATTATTACACACTTTGGCTACAACCAAATGTTATGACCATGGTGTGTGTGGGCCATGGTAACACTAGAGCATAAGTATATGGGAGCATGCCCATTTACAATGTTAAACATATGGTTTAGCTTTTGTTGTTCCACGTAGGTTTTGTAAAACATAACATTTATTTTTATTAGGGATGCACAATATTGGATTTTTTTTTTTTTTTTTTTGCTTATATCTGATATGCCGATATTTATTATCAACCCTTTAACAGCCAATGCCAATAACATTGTATTTGTAGTGTTGTACAATAAGCTGAAATTGAGTGAAAGGTAAATGTACTGTAAAAATATGCAACTGGACCACAGAGAACAGCAAAATACTGTAATTTCCACGTACTTACCAATATAAACTAATGAAAAAAGAAGAGAAAAAAAAAAACAGTGGTGCATCACATTTATTCTGCGTCAGCATTCTGCCTCTAGGCTGCGTCAGGCCAGAGATTCTCATCAACATCACAGGCAGCATGTGCGCCTTATCCACCTCTGGCAAGCTTCAACTGTAAGATCTAAATGAGGTGAACACAGATGTGAGGGTTTTGGTCACAGACCTTCCGCCACCATGCTGGAAAGAAATTCCTCCACGGGGTGTAGAGACAGAGAATATGCAGGGAGCAAGATGATGCTAAATTTTGGGTTGCTGGTGAAGCGGAAACTGACACTGTCCCAGATGATAGTGGTGCATGGCTGCTCTGGGTGTGCTGGCTCCCTCTGGTCTACATGATCTCCACAGACCATCCAGACATCCTGATATTCTGACTGGTGTGTGACCCATTTTGACTCATAAGGCCCTTTCACACATGCACTGATCACAGCAAGTTGTACCGACATTAGCAGGAGGAGCTGTATGTGTCAACACAAATGTCTGCATCAGCTTTTTGCGCTTTATTTTCCCAGCTTCCTAGTACACACACACACACACACACACACACTCACACACACACATAAGCACAAAAGGTGCGCCTGAGTCCATGTGTGAACAGAGCAGGCACAGGACAAGTCCAGAACAGCCACAGCGACTGAGTGGCCGTGTTTCCTGCCTCCTGCACACTCTCCTCTGAGCAAAATGTTGTTAAAACACAAATGGCATCTCTTTCCTACTGTAGTAAGGTAGACAATGAACTACAAACTAATCTTCACCAAACTGAGCTGTCCTATGAGCTGGACAATTAGCATTGGTTTTTATAGCTCACTGTGAGGATGCAGGTACCATCTTAACCCCTTCAGACCCGCATTTTTTCTGCTGGGCAAAACATTTTTTTTAACTGATTCTGACTCCTCTCCAACATAAAAACAAAGTGGAAAAAACACATTTTTGCTAACTCATGTTTTTAATAGTATTTTTTCATGTCCATTGCAATGGACATCAGACTTTGAAAAAATCCTGTAAATTAACCATATCATGTATGTTCAAAATTACTTAAATTTATCACTTGTAACAGTTACAATTATGTTGACAGAAAATTTGTTTGGCCATCATGAACATAAATTTATATTTTTGATTGAAAATGGACACTTACTCCTCCCTCTCTGCAGTCGCTCAGCCATGCTTGTCTTGTCCGATGTCTGTCACTCTCTCAGAGCGTGCTCAAAGTCATAACATGATTATGATTTGATAATCAGGATCCAACCAGTAACCAGCATTACTGACATCATTCAATTACCCAGTATATATTGGTTTAGAGACAGAAATATGTCATGTCCATTCCAATGGACGCAGGGTCTGAAGGGGTTAAGACTACAACACCGAAAACAGAAACTACAAAAATGTTCAGTAATTTCACTCTCATACACGGATGTCCCTCAAATCCCAGGTGCCACCCTTCGCCTAAACCAAAGTATTTCCTATAGATGTGAACACACCTGATGGACAGTCTATTGCTGTGTGCTTCATGTGTGAAAGGGCAACTCCGCCTAAAGTCCGGACCGATGCTTTGCACATTTTGTAGAGTTCATATGTGAAAACGGCTATAGTGTTTCCAGCTGGAGAAATGAGTGTTAACTGGGTTCCAGTTGCGATGACTTGATGATACTGGCTGCCAGTGCTTTCTAAATGAGCGCGTGGTGCTGCCTGTGATAAATGAGGGGGTTTGTGTGTAGAGTTTTTCACAGAAATTCCAACAAAATTCTGGATCATGTGTGAAAACAGAGAAGTGTTTATAGTTTGGGGAAATGAGTCTGTCTTTGAGTGGATGGCGTTATGGGGTTTTTAGCTGATGATGTGCTCAGTTACAGTGTGTAAGCAGCTGAGAAAAACTGTAACAACCGTTCAAATGTGTTTTATACAAATCTGTAGGTTTGGTATAACTTGAGGACCGCTTTGCTCTGTGCAGATGTTTCTGTCAAGTACATTGTTGTGGTAAATTTTAGCCCACAAATTGTTTCCCATCGCTCAAACTGTTTCCCATCCTGTAAATTGTTACCTCTCCCTCAAATTGTTGTTGTTTTATATCACAGTTTTGCTCTTCCTCTACAATCTATAGTGCGGAGAGGGTGGGTGGGAGCAGTGAATAATTTTAAAAGCTATTTTTTTCTGTAAAAAAAGAAGATAGGAGACTGGAAAGCTTCTTTGCTTGTGATGTTAAAGATAGCGGTGTTGGTGCACGACAGAAAAAAGGATTTTGTAGTAATGATGAAATCACAGGTTAATCAAGGCACTACATAATGAATATCTTAAAAAAAAAAAAAAAAAAAAAAAAAAAAAAAAAGTATCCTGCATTTCTGTGATTCCAAGACCATTTGTTTGGTGGAAAATATCAGCTGCTTCTATTTGAAAGGAACTTTATTGTTTGTCAATAGTGTGTGTTTTTTTTTTTTTTTTTATTACGTCTTCTGATATTTTTGCCAGTAAATTATTCAGATGAGTCCATCTCTCATTAAATATGACTTAAATTTGAACTGTATTCATCAGTTCTTTCCTTAGTAGAGGACATCTTTTATTTTAAGCCTGCTGACATTGACCAAAAACGAAAAAAAAAAGTTTTGACTCGTATAGTTATTGACCTACAGCATAATATACCTGCAGGAAAAGTAGAGAGAGAGAGAGAGAGGCACTGGTGAATTTAATGGGAAAATGTTACTGTGAAAATGAGAAAGGTCTCATGAAAAAATAAATATATGGGCAGAAATTCTGAACTGACATTTAAAGCCACACTGTAAAGTCTGTGTTTGTGGTTACATGGACTCGCTGTGTGGACATCAGTATGTTTATGGCAGTGCTCTTCAAATCCTGAAGCGAAATTAAGGTGACTAATGAGCAGGGACTATAGTTTCTTCTCAAGGAGAGTCCTTCAAACATGATTAATGACTGATCTGGAAAATGTATGCCCCACCTGGATAAATAAATAAATACATGAATACATAAATTTTATAACAATAAATAAATAAATAAATAAATAAACCAAAAAAATACAAAAAAAAATCCCTTAACTGGGTGAGATTTAAGAGGTCACTTCCAGCTATGTTATGCTAAAGCTGCTGTTTATGTTTCTAAGTGTAAGATCTACACTTCATAGTTGGAGACATGAAGATACATCACATACAGCCACACAGCCACACACGCACACACACACACACACACACACACACACACACACACACACACACACACACACACACACACACAGAGCCTGGAGTGTGAGTGACTGTGACAAGGAGTGGCTGGTGGGTTTTGGAGCACAGGGACAGGTCAGGTCATAGAGGACACACATCATCCCTGTAACAGAGGACACTGCTCTCTCTCTCTCTCTCTCTCTCTCTCTCTCTCTCTCTCTCTCTCTCTCTGTGTGTGTGTGTGTGTGTGTATCAGGTATTACTAATGTTGTGGGGACGTAAATCTGTTTCCACAGTCATGTTGTGAGGGCTCACCTCCCTTATGCGGACAAAAAGCAAATCCCCTTAGGGAAAATCATTAATTTTAGAGTGAAGACTTGATTTAAAGGTAAGATAACTTTAGGGGTTGGGTTAAGGTTAAGGTCAAGGTTACGCTTAGGCATGTGGTGGTTAGGGTTATGGTTAGGATAAGTCGCCAAGAAATGAATACAAATCAATATAATGTCTTCTGAAGTGATGGAAACACAGCTCTCTGTGTGTGTGTGTGTGGTATGTCTCCTCATTGCCAACAAGAACAGCACGTTCAAGAGTGTTTGTGCCTGTGTGTGTTTCTGTGGAAACAGTGCGAGGAGGGGGTGAGAAAGTGAAAAAGATCCACATAACAGGCCTCTGACTGATTGTAGTCATTAACACACACACACACACACACACACACACACAAAAATGCATCCCCTCCAACGCACATACACACACTCACACATACACACGCGCACGCACACACACATACACAATCTAATGAGGGAGATGGGCCTGCTGAAAAGCTGGAGTGCTGACATAGTAAAGGTCAAAGGTCATGTGTCAAAGGTCAAGGCTCAGTCAGCAACTGTGGACCCAACCAGAGACCTTCCCCAGGCCAGACACTAACCCTGCCTAAATGTGTGTGTGTGTGTGTGTGTGTGTGTGTGTGTGTGTGTGTGTATGTGTGTGTGTGTGTGTGTGTGTGTGCATGTGTGTCGGTTTGATGTTGGTGTGTGTGCGCATGACACAGGGCACAGCGGGACAGAGTGAGATGTGTGTAGATGTGTGTATGCACTTATACACACATATATTTTCCTTACAATGTATGAGGGAAGGGTGTGTGTCTGTCACAGCGGCATCAATTTTTGAAGCTCTAGGTATGTAACTCTGTGTGTGTGTGTGTGTGTGTGTGTGTGTGTGTGAGTGTGTGTGTGAGTGTGTGTGTGTATGCGAGACTGTGTGTGTGACCCTGTGCCCTACATCCTGACAGGATGAGCCAGTGGGCTAGGGGAGGAAAAGTTGGACCCAGAGGTGTCAATCACAGATTCAGATTGACAGACGGGTTAGCTAGCACTGCTCTCACACGCACCCACACACTCTCTCTCTCAGGACTCACTCTGTCACTCTCTCTGCCTGGCTGTCTTTCACTCCCTCTTTCTGTCTCTGCCTCTTTTCTGCTTCTCCTCTCTGTCTCTGTACCACCGTCGCTCCTCCCTCTGTCTTTTTTCTGCCTGTCTCTCAGCCGCTCTCTGTACATCCACATGGTGTTTTTCTTTTTTGCCACTTTCCCCTCTCTGTCCCTGTCTCTTTCTGTCTCTCTGCCTGTCCTTTCCTCTGACAGATGGGTGCCCAGAGCCATTCCTTTTTTCTGCTCTCCTTCTCGATACAGCTCCTCTCTTTGGTTTTCCAGACTTCTCCGCGGCACATAATGTGTGTATCCATGTATGCATGCACATTCAGTAAGTGGGTGCCATGTGCATCTGTGTGTGTGGGTGTGTATGTTGGTGTTTTGCTATCCTTGTGAAAAAACACTTGGAGTTTTAAACTTTTAGAGTGAGGACACAAGTGTGAAGTAAGGCCATTTTGTTAGTTAGAATTCGGATTAGGTTTGGGCTTGTACAGTAGAAGAGATAATGGAACACACTCTATGGTCATTTATCATGTCTGAAGGACTCCCCTTGAGAGGAAACACATAAAGTCTTCTTGAGAAATCAGGTGTTATGTCATTGGTTTTGCACATGCTAAAAGTTTTGCACACACTGAATAATGGGTTCAGTAGATCGTCCTCTGAAGCACCACGCTCCAACTCTTTAGCATTATATGACTTTAATTGACAGTGAGTAAACAGAAGACTATCCTCTTTAGGATAAAAGAAAAGAAGAAAAAATATTAATATTATAAGGCCTGTAAATTCATAAAATTCTCAATATGAAATGCCACTAAAGGACCATATCAATCCTATTTTGACTTCTCGATTCCCCAGTAGTTTGGAATATCAGTTGCATAAGTGTGTAAAGAATATGCTTTGATGACTAAGACATCAAGGCTAACTTATCTCCATTCACTGCCATTCATGTTTGAATCTCTAAACTAAGCAGTTAGCTTCAGCTAGGCCACAAAGCTGTCACCAGAGCGCGCAGGAGTTAACAAAAAGTGGATCCAAAACCTCTTGGAGCTTTAAACACAGAACACATTTGGTATTAATGTTACTCAATTTAGGAGTCAAAGTAGCCTTGACGTCTCAGCTACCAAAGCATATTCTGGACACACTTATGCAACCGATATTTATGATGGACAGATATGATGACGACTGTTGACAAGAAGTCAAAATAGGACCAGTATAGTCCTCAAGTGTATTTTTGGAGTTGTTATAGCCACACATTCAACTGCTGTATAGTGATTTTTAACTTTACACCATCTCCCCATTAACTACAACCAAGTCTTAGAGGAAAACACAAAGTTGAAAACAGTATAGTATTTCAGTATGTCATATTTAATGTAAATTTTTAGCAGCCTAAGAACACACAAAAGACTAGGCTTCACATTCACATTTTAAGATTGTTTCCCATTACGGGCTGTCTTAGCTGACTGACTATCACTTTGCATAAGTTGAGCAAAGCGCCAATATTCCCAAAACACTCTAAAACATATAAACATTGCTGCAAACGATTTTTTCCCTATTAAATACCACTGTAGCCATGCTGAGAATATCTCAGCACAAACTTACAATCAGTGGATTGACTTGTAGCTGGTTAATGACAAAATGGGACAATACAATACGTTTGGCAGCACAACCCATCAGTTGAGCAATCGATTTTTTTTTTTTTTTTTTTTTTTTTTTTGGTCAGACTGCATTACAATAACAGGATAAACATATAGAAGCTTACAAAAATGCACAAGGATAACAATTCAATGAGGAATTATAAATAAGGGCAATCATAAATACATTTTATTCTAACAGGGCTACCTGGTGCACTTGCTAAAAACAAACAAACCACAAAATCCACTTGACAACATGCACTGGTGGTTAACTGATGAGACTAGCTGGATGTCTCAGAAGAAGTCTCATGTATGGCATAATTTTGAATTTTTGTAGGACAACCATAACAAAGTTAATTGCAAACGCAGGCAATACGTCTATGTAGAAGGCTAATTTAAACTATATGTTATGTGTATCTCTGCTAGGCCCATCCCACGTACAGCAGTGAAGATGACCATGGCCTGTCTACTTCATCCTCACATTCGCAATTAACCCAGAAACTAGATTTGAGGCCCCCGCTCACAGAGACATGGAAGCAAGCAATTACTGACAGCATCGCAGATTTCATTACACTAGATATGAGGTCTGTGAACACTATGGAGGATGCAGGGTTTAAGAAGCTAATGGAAACTCTGGAGGCAGGGTAGGCTGTCCCTAAAAGAGCCACCGTTATGCACGCAGTGATGGCAAAATATGACACAATGAGAGAGGTGGTTACGGCGCAAATTACGGAGAGTGCAGCAGTAAGTTTCACTACCGACATTTGAACATCACAGCAAATGGAAGCTTACATAACAGTGACTGCCCATTTTATTACAGATGATTTTATTACAGATGACTGGCGGCTGCAGTCGTTTGTTTTACAAACTAAAGAGATGGGAGAGAGTCACACCGCAGCGAACACTGCCCAAAACTCAGCGAAGTGAGGGATGCATATGCCGTTCCAGGAGAAAAGCGAGCGGCTGTCGCACATGACAACGCAGCAAACATGATTCTGTGTTCAGACGTGTTAACTGGCAAATCCGTCCTGGGAAGCTGTGTGAGGGGTTCGCTGAGCTGGGCACACATTGCAGTTATGCATTAACGCAGCCCTAAAAGAGGACCCGGTCTGTCGCACCATAGCAGCTGTGAGGCGTCTGGTCGGTCACTTCGAAAAAAGTGCTAAAGCCACAGCAGCACTTAAAGAAAAGCAAGTCCTACAGAAAGTGACTGAACACAAACTGACCCAAGATGTGCCAACTCATGGGAACTCCACTTTCTATATGCCTGAACGTCTTGTGGAACAGAGATGGCCAGATACCACGGTGCTGTTGGACCCTGGTACCAGCAATAAGGCGGAATGATATTTAGATTTAACAACGGCCCAGTGGAGAATCACAGAGGACACTGTTTCAGCTCTGAAACCCATGGTCACTCTGATGGAGTTACTGTAACAGGACATAAATACTTTGTTGTCTGTCACTCTGCCTGTGATCATCAATATGAAGACACGCCACCTGCAGGTGCGCGAGGATGACAGCGTAGCCACCAAAGCACAGAAGGGCAAGCTCACGGCAGGTGGGAGCTGACAGAGAGACTTCCAAGCAGTACATATATGCAAGTCGCAGTTCTTGTTCCACAACTCTCCTTCTTAGAGGATGCCCAGTAGGACGAGGTATATGAAATGGTGGCAAATCTGGCCGAGAGTGTGTCTCAAAAATAGTGTGAGGACAGCAGCACGGAGAAAACAGAGCCTCCTCCGAAAAAGAAAAAAGATGACAAGGAGAAGGAGATGGCCATGCTGCTGATGATGTGAAGAATAAGAAGAGGCTGGACTGTCACTGATTCAGAACAAAATGAAGACACACTTGTAGGATGAAACGAAAGTTGATGCAGGGCCGCTGAACTGGTGAAGAAGAAAGGAGGACCGCTATCCAAAGCTGTCCGTGGACTCTGCACCCCCTCCACATCCACAACATCGGAGCGAATATCCTCAAAGGCCGGCTTCATTGTTAACTAGACCCGAAGCTCACTCCTCCCAAGTAATGTGGAAAAACTGATTTTCCTCTCCCGTAACATGTCAAGGCTGAATAAAAACACTGCAAGTACACAAACACTGAAAGTAAGACCACTTCTCTGCCTTGTGATTTATACAGGCCAGGCCAATAATTCATTTTTAGACATATTTGCTATTTGTTGTGCCGGAAAAAGAGACTGAAGAGAAACGTTGCCTTTATCATCTTAAAGATTTGTAATATTAAATTGCAAGTGTTTAATTTTTTTATTTATTTGTTTACACTTAAGATTTATTTGTTATATTTAAAGTGAGATACAGTAGCCTAATAAGCCCATCCTGTTGAAGATGAGAGGTTATTGTTTCAAAGCAGACAAGGATGAATTTATGAATTTATGAATGAATGAATTTATTTAAAATTTTCAGGCTAACTGTTTTTATTTGCATCTAAAAATAATTTTCAATCTTAAATAATTTCATTTTTTAATTTATTTTTGTTTAGGTTTATTTATTTATTATTTAGTTTAAAGAGAAACAAAGAAGTTGGCCTAGAAGAAGAGATGTCATAGCGGGCAATGCTGTGAATTTATTTTAAACTGGTTCATTTGTTTATTCATTTACACATTGTTTTTAATGTTTAAAGTGAAATTTTAAAAAAATAGGCTGTAAGAGCTTGACTTAAACAGAAATACACACAAGCTGCCTGTCTCATTATTCTAACAAACGTGATAGACCAACATTATATATTGGAAATTCAAACAGACCACAATTCAAATCTTGCATCATATGCAGCTGTCTTTTATTGATTTTTAAATGCTCAAAAATATTTTGTCATGACTCTGTTGCATTTGACTATGTTTATGTGGGCACAATTATCACAGAAACTCATGGCAACGGAATTTCTGATCTGACAGTATATGAAAAAAAAGAAGAAGAAAGGAACGAATACACGAATCTTCATATTGAACATCCAAATCTGATTCGACTGCAAAAATTATGAGTTGGGTAGAGCCCTATATATATATATATATATGTATATTTGTGTATGTGTGTGTGTGTGTGTGTGTGTGTGTGTGTGTGTGTGTGTGTGTGTGTGTGTATTTATGTGTGTGTGTATGTGTGGATATGTGATATATGTCTTGCTCTGCACTAAGGCAATCAGCAGACTGAAGATGGTGTGTGTTTGTTTCCCCCTTGGGGGCCATTAGAGTGTGTGAACAGTCTATTAGTGGGTTAAACACACTCTCCGTGACCATATGGCCACAACCTTAACCCCTTGCAGGGCCCGCAGTGATTCAGACTTAAAGTTAGCCTGAGGCAATAATGTGGGATCAGCAAATCTTTGCCTACACTCGCAATCACATGAATTGGTCTCGGATCAGCGTGAGAGGAAGATTTACCTCCAAAATGAAAACAAAAGTGAATTCATTTGTCTGTGTCTGTAAATGTGTATATTTCTGTGTGTGTGTGTGTGTGTGTGTGTGTGTGTAGGTGAGACAGAGTGTAGGCCTGAGCAAACAGCACATCTTAACACAGCAGTTGCACCAAACTAAACTCAGAGATTACTTTAAAAAACACGGGATAGCCTCGCTCTCTCACTCTCTCTCTCCTGCTTTCTATTCTATACCTGTGCTGTTCACATTTTTCCTATTCTATCATACTCTGTGTACTTCAGCATAATCTTCTCTTTTTCACCCCTTTCTTCACCCTCCTCTTCCTCCTCCGACTCCATCTCTCCTCTCTCTCTCCTTGTCTTGATCTCCCCGTGTACCGCTCTATCCTCTGCCTGTATCTCCCTCTCCCTCTCTTCATTGCTTTCCTTTCGTCTCGACACCTGACAGAGACAGGATCCAGCAGTAAATCTCCTAAAGCACAGTCATCCTCCATCGTTCACACCACAAAGCAGGAGAAAGGGAGGGAGAGAAAGAGAGAGAGAGTGAAAGACAGGGAACAGGGAGGGAAGTGTAGAGAGTGAGAGACTTTGAGACTGTTAGTTTGTTGAAGAGAAGAACAAAAGATACAAGATAGCGAAAAGACAAACAACAGACATAAAATGGCCTGAGAAGGAGGCAGCGGGGGGGAAACAGACACTGATGGAGGTGCTAAAAGAGTGATAGAAGGGAGGAGGCAGTGAGGGGGGGGAGAAAAAGATCCAAGTGTTCCCATAACTCTCACACTCACACAATGCACACAAGTCAGTGCACACACACATACACACACACACACACACACACACACACACACACACACACTCAATAGCAGCAGGATGAGCAGCATGATTAAGATTCCCCCAGGGCCAAAAGTCATCCGTCCTGCCCCAGCAGAGTGGGCTGCACTGGGCAAGTCAGCCCAAACTTATGGTGGACAACTACTCAGCACTTGACACCTCATGTATCCTCTCCCCACACACACACACTCACACACACACACACACACACAAAAACTTTAATTTGTTTTTTCATTCATTCATTTTAGTTACATTTAGTTACAACTATGTTTACTCTTTTTTATAATGCATGTGTTTCATTTTCCAGTTATGATTCCTATGATGTCACATTTTTATGATTGTGTGTTTGTTTTTGGCTGTGTGTGATAAGAGAAAATGGGAATAACAGCTGTCAACAGGGAAAAAAAAAGACACTCCAGGTTAAAGTGTGTGTGTGTGCAGGGGCATGCACGGGCATGCATGTACGCTTATAGAATATATGTGCGGATGTGACAGCATTACCCTGAACACGACACAATGTCATATATTTTGTGTGTTTATTTGTGCACTTGTGCCCCTGATGCTGGTGGATTTATGTGTGTGTGTGTGTGTGTGTGTGTGTGTGTGCATGCTTACATGTGTCTGCAGGTAGGTGTCTGTGTTTGCACTACCGCTTGTGTGTGTAAGTGTTCTTGTCTGTGTGATTGCATGTGTTTGTTTTTGTATCTATATTCCTGGGTGGTGTGTGTGTGTGTGTGTGTGTGTGTGTGTGTGTGTGTGTGAGACAGCGGGCTGGGCAGAATGTCCATAGATAGTGGTTTATGGCTGCTGAGGTCTGATTACATTGGTGCGGCTGGAGGGCTGAGCAGACTGGTGCTTCTATCTGTCTTCTGTGTGGCTGACTGAACAGACACACAGTGAATGGAGATGGCTCAGCCAGAGACACTTGGCCCCTCTCCCAGAGATCTCACTGGGATACAGCCACATAATGGATCCGCACAAGAAAATAGACCCAATTCATACTTTATTGGTGATTTTCACGCCTGCTGCTAAATTTGATTATTATTTAAAACAGCGGCATTCAACTTGGTCTGGGCTGGTATAGCTGTGACATGATTCTGCAACGATTTAAGCAATGTGAAAAATATGCTTCTCACATTCCATAAACACATACATTCTATATATATATTCATAAAACTTGTGATAAATGCTTTTCTCTTGTGGGAAAAAAATGAACATGTGCAGCTTTGCCCAACACTTCATCAAGCGGGGAGAAAAAGGGAGGGGAAAAAATGACTTTTTAGTGTTATAGTTCATCTCTCTGTACTTGTATGCCTGCACTGGGTGGGGGTAGGGTGGGGGGGGCGGCTTTGTTCAAGAGTCACAAGCTAAAAACCCACTGATTTATGCCACTGATCTCATAGAACGTGATGGGAATGTATTTGCTCTTGAATACAATTGTTCATTTCTGAGGTTAGTTGTAGGGGCGAGTTCACAAAATATATTAGAGAAATAAAAAAGCCATCCGATGAAATGCAATCGTTACCTTTCCTCTTCAGCATATATCAAAGTCCACAAGCTTCTATCCAATTCTATTCTATTCTATTCCATTGTCATCTTGTGAAGTCAAGTCAAATCTCTGCTCCAAACAGAGACTCTGATCTTTATATAGAATGAGACAGTGTTATAAGGAGTTCTGTCATAATGATAACCACCATGGGTTTATATAATACACAGAGGAATAAAACAGAGGTACCATGCTTTATCTTGTGACTGTAAGTGTGTACTATAGCCTGCCAAGGGAGGGGGAAGTGACAGGAGTGTGGGGGGGTACACTACAGATGGGGAGGGCTAGCACCGAACAGAAGACATTGTTACATTTAGTGAGAAGTAGCAAAGCCCTTTGTGCTCAGGGAATCTGTAGTAGAAAGAGAAAGAGCGGACAAAGACACCGGCTGGTAGATGGGTGTGTGTGTGTGAGAGAGCGAGGCTGTGAAAAATCTGAAATGAGACAAAAAAAAAAAAAAAAAAGAAGAAGTAAAATAAATAGATTGACATATAGGACAGGACATCCTGAGCCGAGCAACTGAGAGAAAGGATGAAAGACAGAGATTGGGAAAGAGAGAGAGAAAGAGGGACAGTGAGATGGACAGTGATATATCGGTGTGCCGTGCAGTCCGGCACAGTGAGTGCAGCGCGGGCTTGCTCCCAGGTGTAAGCTGTGTATGGAATTAGAGAGAACAATGTGGCGTAAAGCGATGAGGGACGCCTCAGATGCCTGATGTTGTTTCTGTTCACTTCCACTGTACCAGGGGAGCGAGAGGAATCACCTTCAGCCAGTCAATCTGGTGTGTGTGTGTGTGTGTGTGTGTGTGT
>NC_043980.1:16871416-16973916 GCF_902150065.1 Myripristis murdjan
ACCAATCTTGGCAGTGCAGAGTTGATGCTCGTAGTGATTAAAGTGGCGTGCCTCTGAGTGTGTCACCTGGGTGCTGCTGTATCTTAAATCAGGACAGTGGGGCTCAGATTGGGTATTGACTGGCCTGCAGAAGTCTCCATCCATCACGCTGAGAAACGATAGCACAGAGGCCGCCCTGATGTAGCCATATACAGCTGATGTTGCTAGCTGGCTGGCTGAGGTGACGTAAGGTTAGGGTTATCACACAAACTGTTATTTATACAGCATGGGGAGGAGGCAGAGAGATGTATCTGTGAGGCAGATGTGGACTGACAGACAACCCGACTGCCTTCGAGATATGGATATACTGACGCTAACACAAAGACGGAGACACCTATGACAAACACAGACTGACAGACGCATATGCCCACACGTACAGCACTTATAGTGGAAGAGGGGAGTTTCTTTTCCATCTCTGTCCTGCTGTCTCTCAGTCTTGGTGACGTACACACACATGCACAAGCAGACGCACCACTCCGTCTTGAGGGCCTGAGCAGCGTCTTTTGACTGTGTGCCTAATGATAATAAATGAGCCATCATGGGTGGGGAGGGAGGCACTAAGTCATCCCCTTCATCGACAGGAGGAAGACTGGGAGCCCCAAGGTCACCCCACTGTCAGCATCACTCTCCCTAACGACTCCTCTTGCACTCTGGCGTGCACGAGCACACACACAAACACACGCAGAGGAGCACAGAGGGCATGAGAACACGTTCATGCCAATGTGTATGTATGCACAAACAAATATTATGCATACAGGCACACACACAGACACACATGCACACACACACTCGTGACCATCCCGGAGATAATTACTTATAGATTCTCCTCTGAAAATCATATCAGTCTTATGAGGTGTTTCAGTGTATATTATTTACTCTTAAAAACATATTTTCTTCTGTAAAATGAGTAAATATCTGCCAATGGAATAGAGATATTTTGAAGTTTCCAATGCAAATCAGCTTGCCACACAAAACTGTTGCCACAAATTCTGATTATTTTAATACTAGGGAGTGACAAGCCTAATTCAACATAGTTCATGTTTCAAAAAAAAATCTGGGTAAACACACTGGAAACAACTAAAATCCACACAAATCACTGGTAATTTTTGATTTGTTTCAAGAGAAACAAGAGTTTTGAACTCAATTCAAGGCAAAACACTTGCTCCGATGGACACAGTATTTTGAAGCCCCATGGTAGTCATTCCTCATCCCTCCCATCTCGCACTCCTGCCCTCTTCACAGTGAACACAGTTGGCATATTCCTTTGGTAAAACAGCGCTAGAGCAGATCAGGTGGCTGGAGACAAGCATAGCAGCACTTTAACGTGCCTTTCTAAACCTGATCCTTCTGTTTTCTGTCCTTCTCCCTAATGAGCCACCATGCACTGTTATCACTCAGGGGCACAGATAAAAATTCAAATCCAGTGAGGGTCCAAGGAAATTCTTTTAGCCAACAGACATCAACTAAAAGAGTCCAAACCAGTGAATCCTAATAGCGCTGTACTGAAATTGTCAGTTTGCGGAAGAGGAGGCATCAGAAAAGGTGTTAGAGAAACGCACAGGAATGTAGCGCCTTTACTTTCATCTGTGGGAATTCTTTATATACACACTCACTCACACACCCGCACCCGTGCACACACACGTATGGACTGCACTTGCACGCATATATATATGCACATGCACGCACGCACACTTACACACACACACACATATAGACAGGTTGCAAGTTTTGACTAGAGCTGTAGAAAGCTAATTTGCACCACATTGAAATGCATCTCAATTAAAGAGAAACACATCGAGGTGCCAGGGGAGGAGAGAAGAGAGAGATGTGAGAGAACGGGAGGGAGGAATGGGGTGTGAAACGGATAGCGCGTGAGAGTATGAGAGTAACAGAGAGGGGAGGGTAAGCTCAACCCTATTTGGCAAGAAAGAAGGGATGGATAGAGTGAGAGAGAGAGAGAGAGGGTGAGAGAGAGAGAGAGAGACATAGAGGGACAGAGAGAGAAATGTGCAAGTGTTTTCATCTTCCTCTCTTGGAAAAACATCTCATTTTTGGATGAATCAGATTTAGAAAGGGTGTTAGGAGGTTGAGGCACAGCTAAAATCCTAACTAACTTCAACCTCGTTATCACCAGCTCTTTGGGGAGCTGCCAGCTCACCGGGGCTCTCCCTGCTAAAACAAGCTGTGTGAGTGTGTGTGTGTGTGTGTGTGCGTGTGTGTGTGTGTGTTTGTACTCACATTGATAGGTTTGTGCCCAAGGCCATGTGTGAGAGAAAGTGTAGGTATGTGTAAGACAGGATACTGTATACTGAAGTGTGTAGGCTGGTGTGACAGTAAGTGTGTATCAGTGTGTTTGCAGTTAAGATGTCGTAATCATTTTTGCGAATGCACTGATTGGTTTCTTCCGTCCATGCGCCTGTTTGTGCAAAAATGAAAGAATGTGCGTAGGTACATTGGTGTATTTATGCGTCTGTTATGTGTGATTTAGCAGGTGTGTGTGTCTGTGTGTGTGCGTGTGAGTGTGTGTGTGAGTGTGTATGTCTGCGAGAACAAACAGCATCCGGGGGGAAAAAAACAACAAAAAAACATTCAATCTGTCACATGGAAGATTCAGGATTGGCTTTGTATGCTGCCACCATTTTGCACGGTCTGTCATGTTCTTAAGAATGTGATGATGCTGCCAGCCCACCATCTTCACAACAACACCAAAAACAAGCACACCCATTCTTTCATGGTGTCAAAAAATACTCAACTTCTCTGCCTCTCACAAGGGCATTTTAACCCTGACTTTGACTCTGCTCCGTTACGAGCTGGTAGTACAATGATCCTGGGTGTTATAGGACAATACTGCAAAACAAAGTCCTGTTCTTTTTCTGACGTAAGCTGGAACAGAATATTCAAAGCCTAATCATGACATCATCATCATAAGCAGCAGCAGCAGCGTCAGTATCATCATTATCATCACTAGCAGCAGGAGCAACATTGTCACCATTATAAATGCTATCAGTGTCATCATCATCATTATCATCATCATCATCATCATCATATCGTCACCACCATTCACATACATCATCTCACAATACATTGTCTTATTTTCATGTGATGGGGGCTGCAAAGGGTTATAAAGCTGAATGGTTCCTGACATGACTGCCAGTCCATGCCAACAGCATGATTTAAAATGACTGAATCCTGAAACCACTGGGTGAATCTTAAACTGTCTTTTGTAATGCACATGAGGTGATGAGAAGGAGAGGGCACCTGCGGTTATCAGTGAATAAATTTCCTGTGATCAGTTTCAGCTTAAAGACGCCCTCCACTCAAAAGCATGTTTTCTTTTTGATTTAGTATTCTTGGAAGCTGGACTTTGACTGTATAGCTTGGAATTGGTACTAAAGCTGCCACTTCAGTGCTATTTTCACATTCCTCCGCTGAGGGGCAAAGGCTTGTAGGTACTTCCCCAAAATCTGGTTTTGTGCAGAGCACAATTTGTGACATCACAAATTATTAGAGCCTATCAGCTTCTGCTGTGCAAAGATTTGTAAATTGGAGAGTAATGTCTGATGCTGCTGAAACTAGCGCAGCAGCACTTTGGCAATGTAAAACGCTGCGCACTGTGGGCAGCAGACAAATGCCAGCCATTGCCAAAATGCTGGTGACACACAGAGACAGCCTGGCGAGTGGTGTGAACTTAAACTTATATAAGTCTTCCACTAAACAAATGTTAAGATCAAAGCTATGGCCAACACAAGTAGACAAAAGAACTGTGCTGAAAGTAACACCAAAGCAATTTTATTACATTTGTCTGTAATGCAGTAATATAAAGCATTATTGTGCCAAAATTTAGTATTCACATTACAGTGACTAATTTATCAATTATGCTGTTACTTAAGCTGCAAACATCGTTCAAATCTGTATAATGGGCAGATTGAAAAAAAAAATCAAATATGCTTTTCATGCACATTTGTGCAACAATCTCTCGAGACTTTGGCTAGAGTTTACAACTACACCTGTGACAGTCTACAGATTTTGAGGGGTGGAGGAGATACGCACATTACTTTGAATTCGTTGCACAAAAAGAGAAGAATGTGTTGGTAAAGTGCAAACTGTGCCCAGGCCAGAAACAACCATCCATTGCCTTGAACACAACATCAAATCTGCCCAAGCACCTGCAATAAGCACCATGCTAACACAAAGTGAGCAGCAAAAGACGCCCGGATCCAGAATGATGCTCAAGCTGAATGGATGCCAACCTCAACCAAGCAGCCAAAGTTTGATTTTCAACAGGTAACGAAACAGACAGTACAAACAGACTTGCAGCATTGTACATTGTAAAGGAAACTGTTAAGGTTATATTGTTAACTGGCAGTTGACGACAATGCATCTCAGTTGATGTTGTGGAGTAACACAAAAGTAATGTAACAAGTACTGTAATTACTTTCCACAGGGAGTAACTCAAGTATTAGTTTTGTTAAAAAGAAACAAGTAATGTGTAATGCATTGCTTATTTTGAATAATGACCCCAACATATGACATGTTCAATAACCGTAGCAAATAAACAACCTGAGGAACAAGCTCAACATTCAGACCCTTCAACAAGTCTGTGATTTTGATGCACTCTAGGCTGGTATTCTGAATCAGAGCCTGACTAAGGTTAAAAAATGTAGGGCTGTATTTCGTCAGTGTTGCCTGTTGCCGTCATGGGATGAGGTGCAGTGTTCAGTTTATCTGGGGAAAGAATCGGGGGTAATCTCTGGAGGGGCACTGCAAATTTGCATATTCATAGATCCTCACATGCTCAATGAGGATTAGGAAGTTGAGGTGCTTTCAAGCCTTTTTTCAGTAGTAGAAGACACATTTTGGCGGAATAAACTTAGAAAAATTTGGTGGCAATGAAGTAAGTGTTTTATAAGGGTTTTCTAATTTGTGTGGCATTGGTCTTTAAAGGTGCACTATGAAAAATTGCCGGGGGCTGATTGAAGTGAGGACTGTTTAGACTCCACTGATGAAAAACACGGAAAAAGCAAAACGTTTGATCTTTCAGTCGACGTGGTTTTCATCGTCGGCCTCTTCAATGATGAACTACACACTTACTCGACACTTTTTTGTCGGTTGACTCTCAACAATCCTCCCTAAATTTGGCATAATGCACCTTTAAAAGTGCGTAAAAACATAAAATGAAGCACTAACAGCATTGACTATTACCTCTGTGCAGATCGCCTGTTGGTTGTACATCACTTTGGCCCCTGTTGTCACCTCAGGGATCTCAAAAGTGAAAGGCGATATGGTGGAGCCTCAATCAGCAGCACCCACTAATTTCCTCCCAAGTCACCTAGTTTATAAGCCGACTTTATTCGTGTTTAAGTCAGGGGTCTTGTTTGGCCAATCCTCTTAGCCTCCTCTGTTGTCTTGCGATCGTAGCTAAGCTAAAATAAGCAGTGGCCTTGTTTCAAATAAACCTCATGTCGGTGACAGGCATGTCAAAGCCAAAGGAACCTACTGTGTATCAGTGAAGGCCCTGACAGCTAAATATATAAATATATAAGCTTAAAGAAAAACTGCTTACATGGGTATTCCTCCTCCTCCTCCAATACTTTGAGTTAGCATAATCTCTCTCTCTCTTTCTCTTTCCCTCTTTTCTTTTTGCTCGTATTCTTTCCTTTGCATGCACATGACTGAGCAGGACAGTGCAGTCTCTCTCTCTCCCTCTCTCTCTCGCTCTCTCTCTCTCTCACACACACACACACACACACACACACACACACACACACACACACACACAGACACACACACAAACACACATATTCTTGTGTAAATGCTTTACACTGACAGCTCCATACTGTACCTGGACAATAAAACACATCAGCAAACTACTCAAACAACCTCCGCAAGCACTTTATCATGTCCTCGGTGTCTTTACGGCTCCTCAATCTGCCCTTGATGACACTGCTTATGAGCCTTTAAGAGGCTCTCTGTTGTGCATGGCCTGACAGATCGAGTTGTCATTACATTAAGTAGGAACTCTCTATTAGTGTAAATGGTGGCACATAACCAGATAATCGGCTCTGGACAGCAAGTGTGGCTATGTGGGAGGTGAGATGCTAACGGATGGTGTGTGGGAGAGTAATGTTTTATGTTGGAGGAAGTGTGATATCACCATTATAGACAAGCTTAATTGATAAACAGGACAACAAAAGCAGCAAATGGCCCCATAGATTTCTGCCTACAGCATAGCCTGTAGTACAGTAGGATATCACGGTACATATAATGGGGGGTAATGGCACAGCCAATAGTAGCATATTAAGTAGACGCTTTACAACTATATAGCATAATGCCATCATTGGAGGAAAATAAAAGCCTAATAAAGCCGTTCTCATAAACAGTGAGAAAGCAGCGCTTCCCAGAGGGATCCCTCAAATGTTTCTTTCTTCTCACACTCCTCCTCTCCTCCTCTCACCTAATCTCTCCCCACTCCCTCACTCCGGCTGTATTTTACTCTCTTCTCCCTTCCGTGATGGGAATACTGACTGATAATTAAACGGCCACGTTTTCTGTTTTTTTTTTTTTTTCCTTCTTCTTCTCCTCATGTACAATAGCCTACGCGTGAAGTTCGTTGCAATAATAATTTGAGAGAGGACAGGAGACGAGTTGCGCTACGCCGCTCACTCTGCTTTGAGCAAAACAATTCATTACCCATGGCTCTGTGTCAAAACTGCATCACACTGCTCATACAGAACACATTTCCAATGCGATAACCTAAAGATAAAAGTGCACACGGGTCACGTAGGAACGCCCGTTTTAAATCAACACAACAAATTAATATGAGCACTTTGAAATGTTGCCGGAAAAAATGCAAGTAAACGACAGTATCAACATTGTGAAGGATCCTTACCGGAATATTGGGATCAAAGCTCGGTGTACGGAGAATCCCGAGGAGTTTCCCTTGTCTTTCTTACCCCAAGTTGGAGACAGCAATCAGATGCGCTCCCACAGTCCCGAATGAACTGCAAAGAGAAAAAGGTAGGACCACATTTAGAGACCACGTCAGCTTCTTGCATCCCGGCAATCGAGGTCAACCCCCACCACCCCCTACCCACCCACCACCCCCCCAAAAAAAAGTACATCGATAATTATACACATTTCGCTTACTAATCAAGGGCTGTACCTCTGATGAGAGACGGGATGACCGACGGAGAGGGGAAGGGAAGGGAAGGGACCGGGCAAGGCAGCGGCTGTCAGATTTGACTTCAAACTGATGCTGACGATGCGCACAGAGATAAGCTCCGGAGGAGAGAGGGAGAGAGAGAGAGAGAGAGAGAGAGAGAGAGAGAGAGAGAGAGAGAAATGGAGTGACTGAGAGAGAGTGAGAGAGAGAAAAATGGAGTGACTGAGAGAGAGAGTGAGAGAGAGAGAGAGAGAGAGAGAGAGAGAGAGAGAGAGAGAGAGAGAGAGAAATACACTTCATTAAAAGTTATATAAAACAACTATCTATGAAATCATATATATATATATATATGTATACAGGTATATATATATATATATATATATATATATATATATATATATACAGGTATATATATATATATGTGTGTGTGTGTGTGTGTGTGTGTGTGTGTGTGTGTGTGTGTGAGTGTGACCAGAGGTTGAAAGTAACTAAGCACAAGTACAGTTTTAAGATGCTGACACTTTACCTGAGAAAGATTGATATTTTATGAGACTTTCCACTCTTACTCCACCACATTTTAGGATGTTGTACTTTTTACTGCACTTCATTCATCAAATGGCTGTAGTTACTTGTTCCTAGGCTTTTTTTTATGCCAAACATCATAAGCTCATAAATATACAATGTATTGTTAGAGTTGTAAATGACAGCCAACTGTTTGAGCAGTTAGACCAACAATGTTAAAAATACTTCTTACATGTCAATAACTTAACACTGTGAAAGGAGCTGTTGTTCATGATGACTCACTGAAGCACATTTTACTGCTGACAGGCTAATTCCATGATTTTACTTAAGTAAAATTATAAATTTCTCCACCGTGTCAGACTGCTGTCTGTTATAAATATAAATCATAAATTTCTCCACTGTCTCAGACTCCTGTCTGTTATAATGTCGTAACTGAATACTGGTTTACAGTAAGCATCCTCTATTCTGTGGCAGCAGCCAGCAGGAAAAGCTCCGTAGAGTCCCAGCACAGAATACGAGACACACAGGACAGAGTGATAGCTGAGTGTAGTATTAGGTTTAGTGTAAGGTTTATGATATCTCAAGTACCTTCAAGTTCTTCAAGGTACTGGAGGAGTTGACCTGGGACTTTTGGCTTACAGCCAAGTCTGAAAACCTCTCATGGGACTGTTTGCAGGTGTGTTGATTAACCACACACTAATTTGGTGAAAATCCAATATCCAAGAGTCCTCCTCTGCTCTGAATAACTGTCCGAGACTGGTTCTCTATTTACTTTTACCCTTGTGGAAAAAGAATTATGGAAATGCAGGAATTAATTTTAGTTTCTTTGAATATAATAGTGATACCATGGGAGAGAAGGCACAAGGCGTACATTTATTGGAAAAAGGTAGGTTGAAATAATTCCAAAATAATTTTCCAGTTTTTTGTTTTTTTTTTTCAAATGAAAGAACTTGTTGTCACCATAATATGTCGGTATTTTGGCTGCAGAGGCATAAAGTTACAGTACCTTGTAGTTGAAATCGCTCAGACACCTAAAGGAATCAGTGCACCTTCCTTAAACATACCACCCAGCTGCACTTGTACCTTTAGCTGCTACAGCACCAAATAAAGAAAAGAATGCAAATAACTGGCTTCTATGAATGCAAATCTTTTAAAAAATAATAATGTACATATTTGCATAATAATCATCGAAAAATAAGTTTTGCATCTACTAAATAGGATGAAGTTCAATAAAGTCACCATGTGCATTGAGTAATGTGGAACTATTTTAAGCGCATGTTTCATTTTTATTCTTTTATCTAACATCCTGCTAATCCTTTCAGGGTCACATGAGGGAGGACTCTATCCCATCATGCCTTGGGTGATGGGCAAGGAAACACTCTTGACAGGTGGGCAGCCCATCACAGGACTCACACTGACAGACAGACACTTACCAGCATTCACATTCACATTATGGGCAATTGAGAGTCTCCAGTCCAATCTGCCCCATATGGCTTTGGACTTGGGAAGAAACATACAAACCCAACACAGAAAGGGGCAAAAGAGGAGATGAAACTCGAGTCCTTCTGGCTGTGAGGCGATATTGCCAACCTTTGAGCCGCTTTGCTATCTTATGCACCCCTCCAACACACACACACACACACTCACACACACACACACACACACTTTATAAGGCAACCAAAGTTATCAAGGTCCTTTTACAAGAGTTTGCTATTAAAAAATTCTGTCTGCAGAAGGACTGTGGCCAATCCCCTGAATATCCTCTTTTTTTATTAACTGCACTCCTGGCAATACTGAAAGCTTGGTCACCGCTATTCACAAGGTAGGGACGACAGACTCCTGGACACACTCCTGTATGAGGCCACAAAGAGAGAAAGAGTGAACATTGGAGGGAGAAAAAAGCTAACAGTAAAGGGAGGCGAGATGATGTAGAGTAGAGAAAGGCCAAGGGTCAGGGAGACATCCACGTCTGTCCCATTCTGCGTCTCCGGTCCACATGGAAAGACCGAGAACAGAAACGAGGAGGAGGAGAATAATTCCAAGTGGCAAATTCTTTCTTTTCACGATATCTCATTCCTGAGTCACCACTTCATCTGTCCACCTACCCCCAGCTTTCATTCCCTATCTCTCCCTGCTGCTCACTCTTCCTGTCTCTCCCTCTGTCTCCATCCTCTCCCTCTCTCTCCCTGTCTGTCTCTGCTGTTTCTTTCCTGCCTCCCTCCCTCCTCTCTCTTTTTTTCTCTCTCTCTCTCTAAGAGCATCTCTTGTTTGTTCACGCGCCCAAATGTCTGCAACATCCTGCTCTCTATTTACAGAGCATGTGGGATGAAATGTGTGTACATGCGTCAGCTTTGTACTTGTGTAACTCCGTGTATCAGTATGTATATGCATGTGGGTTCATTGAGTGTTTTGATGTATCCGTATAAATGTTGCAGTAATGCTATGGTATGCAGGTGTGTGTACCCATGATCACGCATTCACAGCTGTAATTCAATGTTAAACATATGTTAGTGAGAGAAAACAATGTTAGAGGATACTTTCCTAGGTCACTCAATAAGTCAGCTGGTCAATTTGGTAATCAGTTAATCAATCGGGTCATTTTCAACTCTCCCTGCAAAGGACAACCAGGAATGTCACGAGGAAGGATAATCATGAACTGGGTAGAGCCTCTGCTTTCTGTATTTAAAGTTTGAGCCTGTTCTTGGAAAAGCTGTGTTAGCCAGGGATTGGGTTACTCACGATTCAAGACACTCTGGGTTTTGGTACTTTGGTGGATTCAGGCCTAAACCTAGATTTGAAGCTGACGGATCTCGTTGCTACGTTCCTTCTGGTTTAGAGGTCTATCCCTGTTCTCTTTTACAGTTCCCAATCATTTTCAGCAGTAAACAAATGTGAAATCCTTTGTGCATTGACCAGAGGCATCTATGTTTGTGCTGCACGATATGTATGAAACAGATCGAGGCCTTGGGGGCACAGTAGAGGAAATAACAAAAGAAGGAAGCCCTGTTGGATCCTCAGTTGTCACTACAGGTGGATGGATCAGGTGCTTCATGACTCATTAGATGCGTGGAATAAACAGCTCCTCGTATTGACTGTTTCTTCTCAGTTGTAAAAGGCAGGTCTCTTCTGATCACTCCAAGGCATGCCTGTGTTGTTTTCGGAGAGCTGAAATTTATTTTACATGGCAAAATAACACAGTAGTCCTCATTAAGGTCAGTTTTGCGGTTTTGGAATTGTCTTGCATGTTGAATTTAGGCATATTATATTTCCCTCCAGGTTACCGTTTGCAGCGTTGGATCCACTTTGCAACGCTCTTCTCCTCTTTTGCTCTAACCATGTGTTTGTTTCCTACGTGGTCTTTATAACGTGTTCTGTTTTAAAGTAGGTCTAATATGGTGGCTAAGCTGCTCATTGTTGCTCTAAGTGCCCATTTCCTGTAAAATTACACCAACTAGGACCCATTGGAGATCTATTATAGCTGTGTAGGGGCAAACTCTTCATCCGTCGGTCTTCATTATCCATCCCCTGGGCTGTCATCATTAAGGCAAGGCAGACACTGGGACATATTTGGCATTATATTTTTAATGCTACAACAACCGGCTCAGCAGAAAGCCACCGCAGATTATTCACAGCGTGTGTCTTGGCGAGCTTCCATATACTGTGACACATTATTATACTTTCAGCCCTCCCTCTCATCCCCTCTTCTTCCCCCTTCTCCTCCCACTCCTACATCTCCTCCCCTTCCTCTTCTGTCGCCCCCTCCCTCCCTCCCTTCATCCTGTCTTTCCTTGCTCAGATGCTTTTCTCCTCTGGAATAAAAGAGAAAAGAAAAGAACAAAGCACCTTCATACATGTTTTGTCGATTCGCTTACAAGGTCAGTAATACTGTGCGTGTGTGCTGTATGAGGGGGGCTGACGGTGCATTGTATGTGTGCCAGTTGTTTGCGCAAATCTGTGTGTGTTTGCAGCAGGAAATTCAAAAAGTAGGCCATATCGACCACCCAGGGGTTTGAAAGCTCAGGGGGTACCAAAGCAACATGGTCTAAATAAGAAAAAAATGCATTTCAAACGCCATAAAGGGGAAAAAAAAGACAACGCATATGCACATCCTCACACACATAGGCAAACACGCAAACACTCACAAACACACACACACACACAGACAGTCACCCCTCCCATTTGCTATACCCGCGGCTCATATTGTGTTCAAAGACTAACATCAAACATTTAATCACACAGATATCTAAATAAATCTAACCTAGCTTGATAAACATCCATATTTCATTTTTACACTCCTCTGCCAGCCTGTTCTGGTTGGCAGTCATTTTCCTATAGATTAGGGCTTCCCTTACTGACAGGGCCAGAGTGATGAGCTGCAGATCTCTTGGCTATTGATCCAGTTCAGAGTATAATAGATATGAATGGGATCAGCTCTGATTGGTTTTGAAACTGGTCTCCGTGGTAGCGGCTAAAACTTACCTTGGACCCTATTAAATAAAAATATTGTTTTCGCAGCGGTGATGTTGTGTTCATATGTATGTTGTGTGTCTGTGTTTGTGTGTTGGAATTGTTAATATAAAGAAGCCATGGTTTAACTGCTAGACTAAATGCATTACTGAGAAATAAGTGAGTGCAAAGTCAATTTGCTGTGTAAATCACTTTCAAAATTCCCATTTGTTAAAAGCTAAAAGATTTGGCAAAGCAAACTAAACTCCCAAGGGACTACAAGGAAACCTTAAGCGAGTGCATAGTAAAGACCTCCACAGCGATTCACGGGGGTAAGTATTCCCCTTGGAGATGACCGGGAATATCAATAATTCCATTAATATTAGCCCATATCCTCTCCTGCCATTGCAGGTCATCACCTCTCCGCTGTGTCTCCATTTTAGACATTGATTATGTCATTCCAGTGCTGACCTCGGGACCTTAGGCTCAGATGCAGCAGAAAATAGAACGTTAACATAACCTCACCCATAAGGTCAAGTCACCCCGCTGGATGTTGGAGGTTTTAGATAATATTTATGATGCCCTCTTTTAACTGAGAAATGTATGGTGGAGGGGGGGAGGGAGGGGGGCACGATCAGCTAAACACACTGACTCATTTAGAGTGTTTTGGCTTCCAAGCTTTTCATGTGAAAACACATTTAGTTATATAACACTTTAGAGTATTGGTCATCCCAGTGCCTACTACTAGTGCCTCTGCTGTTACTGATACATCATTAAACCTGTCTGTTCACGTTCCTCTTTCACCTGATTCCCTTCATTCACCCTGCCATTTTTAATATGGTGTGCGTAGTGGTTCTTTTGAAAGGTGCTGTTTGAAATGCCCTTTGAGTAGTTAGAGTTGAGATTTCAAGAGTGTACTAGAAGTAATTTTGGCTGATCTCTGTGTTTTGTAGCAATTGAAGCCCTGCGGGTCATTATCATAGTCAAATCACCACACCTGCAATGTTGTCTATACAGAGCTTATGTTTGCGAGGCAGACAGCTCACAAACACAGATGCTCTTCACCAACCTCTGCCAAATTATAAAAAAAGAAAGAAAAAACTGTAAAAAAAAAAAAAAAAAAAAAAACCCTCCTGCTATGTACAGCATGTGGCTCAAAACCAGAGACAGGTTTCAGAGGAGAGGAATCATTCCTTCTATGAAGAGGAGGCAGAAAGAAGGGACAGCAAAACCACAGAAGAGAAACAAGACACGTAAGAAAGAAAGTACAAGAGGAGAGAGGAGATGAGCACATCTGAGTCTGTCTCCTCAGCTGAGGGTGTTATGCATTAATTCTCTGAGGGCCTTAGGGTCCCAGTTTCCCATGTTAATTGATATCCCCCATTAAAGAGATAAGTAGGCCTATGGAGAAAGAGAGGGCTAGAGAGCAGAGGAGTTACTGCAGGGTGCAGTAGAAAAGAGAAAAAGAAAAGGAGGAAGACGAGAGAATGGAGACGGGAGAGAATGGAGGGGACATTGCATCAGTCATCCTTTGCAAAAAGACCCCAGATTTATTTTTTGGGGTTAGGTGTGTCAGTGCATGTCTGAGTAAATACCCAGAATTGAAAGAAAGAGAGGAAGAGACAGAGAGAGGCAGCAAGAGAAATAGAGAGTCTGCTTATTGGCTGACAGAGCTGCTCTCACCTAGTTTGGGATGAGTCACAGTTCGCAGAGCCGTTAATTACGCCAACGGCTGAATCAAAACTCAGAGAACGAGAGCAGCTGTCTGCGCATTTACATATCACAGCCTGGATGGAGAAGGAGGGAGGGAGATAGAGAGAGGAGAAAGGTAGAGAGAGACAGAGGCGGCAAGAACGGGGGGGACTGATGCAGAGGAAGAGCAAAGAAAGGAGAAGGGGGACTAAAAGTATTAAAGCAGAAAGTTTGGGAGAAAATGAAAGGTGAAGGATCAGGGCAGGAGGAAAGGTAGTGAAAGAAAGTGTGAGGTGCGATGGGAGCAGAGTGACAGTACTGAATTGATTGGTTAAGACCAAAAAAACTCAGCGATGATCATTTCCATCTGCAATACCAGCATTGGGATCCTGCCCTGTATTCTTGTGTCTGAGTCTCGCCCCAAATCTCATTTTCCCTGATTAAAAAATAATCACAACACTGCGTTTCAAGGACACCAACCCTTTAATGCGAAGTTGATCAGCTTTGACTAAGGCAGAAATGCACAGACAAGACAAGTTGTTGGCATATAGTGGCTAAATGACTAGCCTGCAGCTGAACTTGGCTTCCTGAGTCTTTCCCGAGATCTCCATTTTTCTCAATAACAATTACAATTATTAGCTGTTTTCTTCACTGCTTTCCAAGAACCCCAAACCTAAAGCCCAATGCTGGCCAGAATAATACTCGCTTTGATTCCAAAGTCACAAACAAGGCAAGCCATTAGCATACAGCTGCCAACAGGCTAGCCCGCAGCTGCACTTGTAGCCTTTACTTGCCTTCCAAAAACAAAGGAACACAACCCTGCATGTGTAGCACAACTCCACAGCCCCAAACCAAGGGGCTGCTTTGCATTGGTTTCTGATTTGAATGTCCCAACGCAAATATAATACAAGCAGCGTGTGGTACAGACATGTTATATTTGTATGTATACCAGCTGGATGTAAAAACACAAACACACTGCATACATCAAGTGCATTTTCTGGCGTAAAACTATTTGCATTTAAACCACCATTTTAAAAATCCTGATTCAGATTCTTCTGTCTAAACTTTTGCCTTGAATGATTTCCTTTCCTCCCTATTTTTCTTCCAAGATTGTCTTTTTTCTGCTGTATTGCTTAAACACACACACACACACACACACACACACACACACACACAAACCATGTGGTGTCAAGAGTGCAGACACAGAAATAACTACTGTTATTGTTCTAATTATTGAATCTGGGAGTCAGTGCTGGGGGTTTAACCGAGCTCTGTTCTTGAAGCTTGTTTTCTCTAATTCATCGTCAGCCCCTAACAGTTGCCCTTGATGTATCATTTGAAACTCAGACTGTCAATCATTACAGAATGATGCAAGATAAAACTTAAGCTGTCACATCCGCAACATGTGTCACATTGTATTGCATGTAACCGAATTTACATGTGTCCCCACTGGAAAGTAGAGCCACTGTCTAAAAAGACTGCACCTCTGATGCACGACTTAAAACTTGTCTTTTGTGTTAGGAAGACATTTCTTTACTTTTGGAATGACTGTCATTTCTAAATCTTAAAACACCAGTTCTAATTGTGCAGAGAACCTGAGGCTCCAATCATATGAAAAGCTCTCGAAAAAAGGATGTCAGAAAAGTGGAAAATAGAAACAGGGTGATAAAGAAAGACAAGAACAAATAAATCACATTGCAGCTTTTCACAGGTTTTGAAGGAGAGCTGTGACTCAGTGGCGGCAGTTGTAATTTGTCGCGGGGAACAAATTTAATTGAGGTGATTTCCAACTCCGAATCTAAAATGCCGTCACATATGAAGCACTTTTTAAAATCAAGATTATGAGCTCCTCTCATCAAACCGACTAGGTCACTGCTTTTTTGGCCGTAATGCTCGCTGGGTGTGAGGGGAAGGCAGATGAGATTGCCGTGTCAATCACAAAGACTTCGTTCATGGTGAGCAGGTGGCTGTGGTGGCGGTGGGGGTTGTGTGTTGGGGTGTCTCTCTAGTGAACACAGTCTCTCTCAGTCTTAGTCATCACAGAAACTGCACATTCAATTCATTTAGACAGAAAGAAAGGACAGGACTTCATGTTAACAGACACAAGGCTTGAAAGTCTGCTTCATGTTTTTCTTTCATCGTTTACAAAATAAGTGTAGCCTGATAAAGCGCATCATAATGCAACATGAACAATGCTTGAAACATCTGCTAAAACCAAATTCAAACAAGTTACATAACTATATTTTACAGATTACTCATAAGGTGTAAATCTGGAAAAAAAACAACCCTCAATCACAATATATGTGGTCACACATTTATCAGCTATAATCAGGTAATAAGGCACTATAGTTAACAAACGTCATAATTCAAATTTGCCAAAAAAAAAAAAACAAAAAAAAAACCTCATATTAACATCCGTCCTGCGTTACGTGATCACAAGTGGACAGCTCTCAGTCCGTCCGTTCACACCTGGCATCAGAATGCATCTCCACATGCATGTCACCTGCCCGCTACTGACTGGATCTCACATTCCTGCTCCATACGCAAATAAACATATTACATTTCCATGCAGGTTTTTTTTTTTTTTTTTTTTTTTTTTTTTTTTTGGAGACACAGAGAGAGAGCAGATGGTTACACCCTACATAGGAATTCTTGCTTTCAGCTCTAAAAATAAAATGGCATTCAACAGGCACAAGGCCTTTAACAAAAGATTTTCTTGCTCCATCCTTAATAAGCCTTAATATTTTCAGATGTAAAATATGTAACATGTATTTTACATCTGCTAGTTATTACAGACTCAGTCATGTTGGCTCACCTGATTTAATTATTCCAGCAGGTTTGGGGTCAGGTTCTCCACTTAGGTGGATAAATTAACATGTAATATTTCTGTGGTATTCTTGTAGTAACTGCAACACACACATTCATACTGCCACCAGTAATATTTCTGTAGTATTCTTATAGTAAATCTATCACATCTATGGTTAGACATAATGTGTTTATTTGTGCTGGGGCACGGAATTTAGGAAAGGCTGCTGCCTCCAAATTTAAATAGGGAAGGAAACCCCTTCATATTGTCAATGCATATTTTAGAGACCCCCCTTCTTGCATCATGTGTTTTGGGGAGCTCATTTCATATTGAGGGGAGCTGAGCTCCTCCTGGCTCACCTGTAGTTCCCACCCTGCAGGTAGACAGTTTGTCTTTTTATTCCTTAACCCGCTGCTTTATAGTCTAGTCTAGTTCTAGTCTTTATAGCCTGCACTTCAGTTTGCATTTGATCCATCAGCCGACAGTTCAGCTGCACTGGGCAGAGTCAGGCAGGAGATTTTTTTCTATTGGACAAGTGACGGTCTGGCCGGTGTCGGGGGTGTTGGGCTGGACAAGACAGAGGATGTCAGGTTACTAGGCAGTCCCTCTATGTGTCCTGGGACACGTGTGTTTACTCTTCTAATGTGATGTGGGCAAAAGCATCCCACGTCACCGCCAAGTGCTTCCTGAGCGATCGGATCTCAAGACACATTGAGGACACATTTCTGCTGTTTACACCTGCACTTAGAGGTGTCAGCTTGTGATCCAATCACACAGGGCGGAAATATCAGGTGGAGACAGGATCTCTAAACATCACAGTCTCTGCCACACTGCCCTTGAGTGGGGGGCCACATATATAAATCTCATAATCTTGGACTCAGTCATTCAAAATTCAAAATTAATAGTTATCATAACAAGAAAAAACAAATAAACAAACAACGAAACAAAACTGTTATGTGACTTAGTCAAGCAAATGCAAACTCATGCTTGTTGGGCTTTCGATTCAATGACACAGGTACAATATTTTACACTATACAACAAATATTTTTATGCATGTGCAGAATCACTACTCACATAAAAAAGAAAGAAAAAAACACATTCAGTCTCAAAGAATTTTCCTGTGCTTCTCAGTTTGTTTGTCCAACTTAGCAATCAATTTTTACAGAAGAAAACAGATATGTGTATTTTAAGACCGAATGAAAAAGCAGCCTGGTAATCCCCTGGTAACTTGAGAAAAATGGTTAAAAAACCAAAAACTAAGTTGTGTCACAAAATTGATTTTTATGAAACTAACTTACTGACTGGATATATTTTTTAGTGAGTTCTTATTAAACCCTTTACATGATGTCTCAAGATTGATTTACCGGTGTGGTCCAGACAGAGCAATCAAAAATACTAAATAATTGACTAAAGATCAAACTTCGTTTTTCTTTATGTAGCTGTTACATTTTGAATCATAAGTAAGTCAAAAACAACTTCTCAGAGCTACCCGAGGCACTGTATATATTTTTTTAACCTTTCAGATCTATTAGAGTGGCTGAGCAAACCCCCAAGACAACAATCAAAACACAATAAAAGGAAAAGCTCACACAAATTCAACTCACACTATTCTGTTGACACACACACAAAAACACATCATAATTGCATGTTATAAGGCAATTTAAAGCTAAAGCTACTGTGATAATCAAAGAGATCCCAAAAGCAATACATTTTATATTGCTCATTTTTCAAGAACATTTTTGACAGACGATACAGTGGTTCAAAATGGACAGACTGAGGTTGTGGTTTTAGGGAGCCCTTCTGCATGACAGTTTCCCAGACCTGTGAATGTAGAGGAGGGGTTGCACAAACCCTGAAAACACAGCGATATAGGTGGTGATTAACATGGATTCAAAAGCCTGTTTCTCTGGCAAAAAATGTGTCAAAACTACTGAGATGAGAAAAGGGAGATAGGAGACAGCTGTAGACACCATGATGATCATGATGATTTTAAAAGCTTTCAACTTCATTGTGTTCATCCCCTCTCTGTCCTGGTTCCTCTCTCCTGGACTGGGTCGTTTAAGTGCGACGAGAGTCTTCACAGAACAGAAGACCTGCACTGCACCAAAGGTGATGACCATGCCAAAAGCCACATAATCCATAGCTGACAATGGCACCAGTGTGTAAGTCATACAAGACACCAGCACGATCAGCCAACAAATTCCAGCTCCAGCCACTTTATATCTCAAGGGCTTGTACCTCTGGAAGATCGTAGGGTGAACCACTGCCAAGTACCTCTCCAAACAGACACTGCTCATAAACAGAGGACGCCCCGCAAACACGACTCCTGAGAAAAATATGCTAATAGTGAAGAGATAGCGTCTCGGATAATTCTGTAACATTACATTTGTAAAATTTGCCACACAGATGGCAATCTCACAGATGGACAGGTTGAGAGAAAAGATTTCTGAAGCCTTATCTCCTGGTCTAGTCACTATCAACCACAGGACCCAGATGTTGGCGGGCAGACCAAAACAGAGATTGATTATGAGCGGAGCCTGTAAAGCGTCAAGGCTGGTAACATTAAATATGAAAAGCAGAAAAGTGTCATTTCCATCCATCTTGTCACATTTGGCCTGTAAAAAAGATCCAGATTCAGAATTTACAGAATATTATTAGTTTGTTTTACTGTACTTTGTTTAACAAAGTCTTCAAGCACAGCACGCTGTAAATCAATAAACTAATCTGACTGAGAGAGTTTAGCAAGTATTTCAGATAGGAGGGTTGTAAGTGTAAACTAAATTAACCAGAAAAGTAGTAATGTTTTATAAAACAAAAGACACCAAACCTGATCTTATGTGTTCCTTGGCGGTTCGGGACTCTTATGGAAACCTTTTTGCAAATGGTAACAAAGAGCTCACAGGATGCAAATAAATGGGTTATAATGATCCATGAACTAATGGCAAGATTAAATTGTCTGTAGTATCATTTCTAGTTTTGCATCAGTTTACAATCAGGTATAAATCCTGGAACCGTCAATTACCATATTCAAACATTTAAAAGAATTGTGGGGTGTAACAAAAAAAATGCATCAAGTGGCTTACCCTGCTGTACCCGACCTTCGGAGGTACAGCAAAGGCTGGACAAACGCTGCAAAGACAGTGAAAAAGTTGCAAGTGTTGAGGGCTTTCATAAACTCTTTCTTTGGCAAATAGATTTCCACTAAAAGTACAGTAAGCATTGGCACATAGGTGAGAATAACTGACATCGTGATGATCAAAATTATTATAAAAGCCTTCAGTTTCATGTTGCTCTTTTTCTCTGTCTGCCTGTTGCCCTCCCCTGGACCAGGGCGTTTCAGAACCTGGAGAGTTGCAGCACAACAATAAAGTTTAATACCAAACCAGACTGTGATCTGGCCCAAATAACAGTATTTATATTCTGGAAGCTTAAACAGACTGGTCAAGCAAGACATTAGTGTTATCATCCAAATTGTCCCAGAAGATACCAGTCTGTACTTGAGTGACTTACACCTCAAGAAGAGCACAGGTTTAACTACCGCTATGTATCGCTCCACGCAGATACAGGCCAGAAGCATTGGACGGCCTGTGAATATGAGCCCCAAGAAAAATCTGTGAACGTACCACATGGATTCCTCAGAACAAAAGTATGCTATCACTCCCAGAACGCTATGCTGGCAGATTAAGATCTCACAAATTGCATGGTTGAAAGCGAAGAAGTCAGAGGCGATCAAATTTCTTGACACCATCAGCCAAATGATGTAGATATTGATGGGAAGACCAAAGAAGAGAATGATTGTACAGAGTGTTATCACTACAGTAGTGTTGAAGATGTCACTGCAGGAGAAGATATCCGGCCAGGAGCAGTTTCCAAGACTGGTGTTATAGGAATTATTCATCACTGAGACCTGCAGAAAGAAACATATTTAGTTAGAAAGGAGAGTCCAGTGTCAGATTTCAGATCAAATGAGTTTCATCTATAGTTGGACAACAGCACCTTGTTTTATTATTACTTTTATTTGAAATGGTAAATGGACTGCATTTCTATAGTGCTTTTCTAGTCTACAGAACATTTACACACATATTCACACACTGATGCTAGAGGCTACCATGCAAGGCGCCAGTCTCCCCATCAGGTGCGGTTAAGGGGTGCAGCGTCTTGCTCAAGGACACTTTGACACGCTCTCTGGAAGTGCCAGGGATCAAACCAGAAACACTGACTCTGACTACCAGACGGCTGCTCTACCTCCTGAGCCACTCTGCCCCAAAAAATGACACAGTTTCGAGACAGTGAATGGTAAAGTGCAGAATGTCTGCTTTAATTTTCACCCAATATTTCAGGCAGTTTTTTGGACAGTCTGTGCCTTTTACTGTCACTGATGATAGGCAAACACCATCTCAGAATGTAAGCTTAGATTACACAGTTTTAGATCATGGAGAAGGACAGTGCAGGTGAAATTTCTAACAAGATGAAGAAAAGAAACAAAACAAAAACAGAGAGAGGGAGAGAGGCAGACAGACAGACAAACAGAGACAGACAGAAAGATAGACAGAGATTAGCAAATAAGCAAATTCATATTTATCAAATAAGAAAATGTCAACAGATATTCATTTGCAAATATAATGCATCTCTCCATCCAAGTGTTAAAGTAAACTGAACCTATGCGGTCACACTGTCACTGGCAGTGGCACTTGACAATATAAGAAGCTAGCGTGATTTTTAATCTGGAATCTGTGGAGAATCTCTCTGAAGAACAAACAAACAAACAAGCAAACAAAAACAAACAAACAAACAAACAAACAAACAAAAAAAACATTGTAGATACAGTAGGCAAATTGTTTATTATAGAATAATTTGTCAACTAAATGTCTCCTTGTAATAATAATGTGCCTCCTCTAAAAATAACAACAATAAAAATTCCTTACATTGACAGAGCAGTTACTAAATATTTTAATGCCTTATGATGATCCCATGAAATATCAACTGAATGATTTCTATTCAGTCTGTCACAGATAGAAAAGGATGCATATATGGATGCACATAAGAACTGCATTATTTCTTTGCTTCTGCTCTTACACTTTAAGCTGTAAATGGGCTCACTGCACCCATGCCAGTGGTGCAGCACACCACATAGAAAGGCTGTACAAAAGCCTTAATTGGTGGTCATTATAAAATGCTAAAATCCACTAGCTTCAGACACAGTGCCAATTTGGGGAGAAAAAAAATGCATGCAATTAAAATTGTAAGTAATACCACTTACCTGATTATGCAACATCAAGCAAGCCTGCAGCTGGAGATTTTCTTTTCACTTCGGGAAGACCCTCACTCTGCTCAGGAGCTCACCACACAGATACAGCGCGAGCACAACCTGCCACAAAATCACTGTCAGTCACAAGGCTCAGATTCTGGTGAGCAGACCCATGATGAGGTTTGTAGGAATGATTAACAGGTTTATTAGTGCAGTAAACAGCTGTTTACTGCACTAATAAACCCGCTTTCAACAACCTGAAATCCTCTAAATACAGGCAGAAAGTGTTAGAAAAAGAAAAAGTTAAAGAAGGTTATCAGGTCACAGAATAAAACAGAAATGGGCATATTCAGACAAAAGATTCTTTTTTCTTTTTTTTAGAGCATAAAGCACCTAATTTATCATTGAGGGTTTTGTCTGCCATCGTATCGATATTCATCTCCAGGGAGATGCCTGTATAAATAAATAAAAAAAATATACATTTCTAGGTTTCTTAAAAATGTATATATAAAACCACTTTATAACAATACTAGATTTTAGATCAAATCTAGATTTTCATATGTAACTCCTGTACATATCCTCCACCTCTACCTGTATATAATAATTCACATCATACTGATTTTAGAGGTTCTACATCCATATAGATACATATGGTAAATGCCTTGCAGTTTAAATTTCTACATTTGTGTACCATTTTGTGTTGGGAATATTGATGTTATGAATTACGTGTTGCTCGCCTATTGAGGATAGAGGTTAAGGCTCAACTAATAAACATACACACACCCCAAATGTGATTCGTGCTAGCAGCGGGTACATGCACTTTTAATCATGCAGAACTGACTTATATGCCCTCAAAGATAACCAGGATAGGTGTGTAAATAAGAGCAAAATGTGAACTAGAAAAGAAAGTTTTCTTTTGTCAAAAATTAAGCTTGTTCACGTGTAACCATAAAAAAAACAAAAAACAAAAAAAAACATGTAACTTATATCTGTTGAACTTTTGACTGTTATTCTGACACTTGTTTGAGGAGTTTTTCAGGGTGCCTTAAAATAGCGCAGCCTCCCTGCCCTGCAAAAGCAGAAGAGGGGAACAAAACCCAGTGATCACACTGAGAAACTTGCACCATTGACAATATTCTGTTTTAAATGCCTCTGTCAGAACACTGTGCGTATCATCAGAATATAATGACTCAGCATGGCAAGTAAGTTCACGATGATGATAAAAAAAAAAAAAAAAAAAAAAAAACCTCTGTCCTCATGATGTTCCTCCCCTCTCTCTCTACTGGTCCCCATCTCCAGGTTATTTCAAAGCTTTGGCAACAGCCAGGCAGCCGGAAATTTTCACAGACAACAGACCAGGAATAGCCCTAAGATATTTGTTCATACCATTACCTTTTACTTAAGTATCTAAAAACAATCAGTGACATCACTTCAGTGCAGATGACCCTCTACCTCAGGAGCATTATTACTGCAAAGTAGTGGTGCACACCATAGACACTGGGTGGGTAGAAGTGATCTGGGCCCCTGGATATATGAAGAGAACTGGAAACAGCATCAAAGGCAGGGCCCCATTCACTCCTATGAAAGCTGCTCAGAGACATTTATTTCTCAAGAGAAACAAACCCCATATATAATTGTATATAAATGTCTGCTAACGATGTCTTACCAAGTGTGTATAGCATTTCATACTATAAAAATTAATGTACGGGTGGTTTGGTGAGGGCAAAACTCAAAATAAACATGAGCACATCTCTATGAAAATCATGCAGTAAATGGTCCTGATTTGCAAAATGATTTGCAAAGCAATGACCCAAAACCTATTTGTTTTAGTGCCCAGGGCGGTAAAGTGAAAACACAAAGCAAACATTGTTTCTCTTAGTTTACTTGAACAGAATATTAAACTAAACATACACTATCTACACTATATAATTCCATATTTATGTACCATAGACTTGAAACAGTGTTCTAAAGTTTCAAATAAAAACAGAGGCACAGAATCGGGAAGTGAAGATGCAGAAGATGATGAACACAACAGTGTTTATATAAATTAATAATAAATTCATGAGTATGAATACACTGTGTATCTAAAATATTTTCGATTATTCCTCCATTGTTTGACTTAATGGGAGAAAGTCTTTGGAATAACATCTTTTGAACATTTAATTATCTAACCTTGGTATTGTGCATGTACAGCAGAACAGTTTTCCAGCCCTTAGGAGGCAGAGGAGTGGCTGAACTAACACAGTAACCACCACAATAACAAATGCTCCTTTGAGATTAATGCTTCCGTAAGTGTGAAAATGAGTGATCACAATTAAAGGATTGCAATTACCCAGTGCAACATGGGTCATTGAAATTATCTTGAAAGCTTTGATATTTGTATTAGGTATCCTCTCTCTCTCTCTCTCTCATTGCCAGGCCTGAAAATTTTCAAAGCTCTAGATCACAGTTTTCATAAAAAATAACACAACAATCCTTGTAGGAAAGTAATAGAGTGTTGTTTACAAATTACACCACTGGAAGAACCACCACTATAGCTCTCTAGACAGATAAAGCACTTTATGGATGACACTCATTATTGTTGGAAAAGTATGTAATTTTCTATAAGGTGCATTTGTATGGAATTACATTCAGTACCTGAGTTTCACAGATGATCTCACATGTAGCAAGATTCAGAGCGAAAAACAACCACCTTCATCCTCCAGTCACAATTCGTGAGAAAACCGGGATGAGCTTGACTACATGAGCTGCTGTAAACAGTTCCTTGTTGCCAAAATGATTCCTGTGAAAGCTGATACTCTGGTATGATTGATATAATAATCAGGGTGCCAGGGGTGTGAGGAGGAGGGGGAAGAGCTGCTGCTCTGTCATGATCATGGACACACTTTCAGTCCTTCAATTACACATGGTGTCAAAACAAAAACATTTTTGTCTGTTAATAAATAAAGAGAGAAGTGACTGCATGTTATTATATTTTATCACATCAAGTACCACACTTAAGAGCAGGCAAAGGCACTACGAGCATAGCTATTAGAAAGTAACTTTGAGCGGAGTGACACATAGGCCTGTATAGTTTGTGTTGCTGGTGCTGCCACTGAAATCCTTAATATAAAATGACCAATAAATATTGCTCGTGATGTATGAACACAATAACTCCAATTTTGTTCATTTTCATATTTTCACCTAATATAAATGATTACACAGTCATTTATGAACTGAGAAAATCCTTGGATATCTTGGTCAAAATGTCATTGGATGAACTCAAAATGCAGGAAAAACAGCATGAAAAAAGTGGACATGAAGATTTGCAGCATGTCAGCTGATTATTGTTCAGCTGAGTTTAGTGCATTATTGTGCACACCTAATATAACCACAGTGTGTCTTAGTATCATCCTGTGCAAATCTCCGAAAACAAATAGTGCAAATAGTCTACAGCCTGATGTATAAACCCTGCCGTTCAACAGGAAACAGTAAGTAATAAGCGTTAACAAGAACGTCCTGCAGGTAGGAAGCGGCTGGTTTATTCGCTGCAGCGGTGTCAAAGAAATTTAAAGAAACAAGAATATAAGAAGGTAAGAGAAAAAATGGAGCTTGACAGGATTTAAGGGGAACACCACATCAAGTTAAAGAATTCTCATACACGTCAATGTTACGAATTCACACAGTATACAATTCCAGTGACCCAGAACTGTCCAATCAGTATTTGTGAGCATAAATATCTTTCTCAAAACTGGAAGCCAGGGAACCAAGACTAATCTATCATGTCATACAGATGTAGAGCCTTAAGCTGCTCAAATGACAAAGAATAGGACATTGTGGACTTTAGATATAATGTTTGCCTAAATGTTTACATTCATATGAGCTTTTTATTATAATACTGCTCCATGTTCACTAATGTATAATATATTGGCCAAGCACATGGCCCTGTTTCATTTTGGCAATATGGCCTACATTTAATGAAAATCCCTAGATGGGTGCATTTGATCCATGGTGCAGTTACCTCTAAGTCTTTAACTAAGTAATTGGACTAAGGCTACTGAAAGTATAGTTATCTTTCTATAGCAATTCAAGGGACAAAGGCAATATTAGTACTAGTGAAAGGGGGTTACTCATGATGACTGCAAGTCAACAAGTCAACACATACATGATTTTTAGTGGAATGACGAAAGCATGTTCATTTTGTGTGTTGTTTTGGAAAAGACATTATGTCATTATGTGACAGGTGTGCCGAAATTGGAGCCAAGTGTGGAAACTTTTGGCATGGTTGACACTAAGGTAAGGTTTGCTATCCTTCTGTTTATGCCTTAGGTTACTGGTAAATGACACTAGGTTACTCAGTTATTACCCCAGCCAAGTGTCAAAAGTATTGGTAGTTTGTTGCATTGTTAACAAGTGCAAATTTGAGGTATTGTTTTCTGTAAATTTCCTTAGAGTGTACATCTTAAGCTTTTCTGCGATTGTGCGATTGTTATCTAATTACAACTCAAACTGCAGATGTGACAGTATAAGTTGCTAGATACAACCAGAAATTGCAGCATAGGGTCAAGGGGCTATTCATCTAACTCAAGCAGATTATAGCTATGAATTATAAATGGAATAAGGTCATCATTATGCCATTATGCATCTAATTGTATATCCAGCTACTGGAGCTAACCAGGCTAGAGTTGGGCTTTATGCTGGACTTTCTGTAATTGCTGTAACAATGTTTTGATATCAATAACAAGGACAAATCATGTGCACACTGGATAAAATAAGACCAGCCCTAATGATGCAACGTGTGTTTTGCATGTTGTTGAATATGTTTTCATCAAAGTTCAGAGAGTATAGTTGTTTTAATGGCATTTTCTACATCTGTCAGTGCAGATGTGGAATACTTATGGTAAGATGCAATGTCCTTTCCTTCTTTTATGCATTCCTTGTTTCATGCCCCTTTCATAAATGCCCATTTCAGCAACTTGAGAACAAAGCAGCAACACGCCTGAAGTGAGAAAACAAGTAAGTACCATCTCATAATGCATTATGATCAAGTAAGACTACAACATGGCACCGATACAAATAGTTAAAACCTCGAGCCAGCCAAGACCAGGAATTATCACCCTTTTCTTTAGAGGCTTACACTGCAGGTACACAACGGAGTAAACCACTGCCAGGTGTTACTCTAGACAGATCCAGTACTGGATCCAAAGTATGACTGATGCAAATGAATATTGTGTGGAACAGCCTGGTGTGACAAAAACAAAACAAAAGTAGAGAAAAAAGCCAAAGGCGATTAAGCTGTGGATGGATTCTGAGGCTGGGTCGATAAGGAAGATCTCTCTTCTCTGCTCCACTTACTATCAGCCACAGGACATAGGCATTGGTGGGAAGACCCAGAATGAGGTTAAGGGAGTAAGCAACAGTGAACAAATGTAGTTGGTGGGTCGCTTGCAACGCTCCAGGAAAGTTTCTGAAAGGGAGAAAGTTGAGTTGTTGCCTGAAGAGATGTTCATTTCGGCAGCCATTAAAATGTTCCTCAGGTTCTGTGATCCTGAGATTTACAGGGTTCCTGCAGGCAAGAGTAGAACGAGAGAGCTCAACAGTCAGGGATCCCAGAGGCAAGACAACAACCAGAAAACAGTGTAATTAGATGAGTCCCATTAGATGAGGATGTGTAACACTCAACAACGGGAAAATCATGATTATTCATTGTAATTGGTGCCATATTACAGAGACATACCAGAGCCCTTTCTCCCCATCTTGGATTTTTGTGTTTGTCTTGCCTGTCAGTGTGCACTCTCTGACCTTCAAGGTCTCTTGCCTTTATTCACTGTATATCATCTTGCAGAATGCCGATAAAGTTAATCGTCCTGAACCAAGTCATGCAAAAGCTAAACTTTATTTCCATTTTGAAGGGGTTGGATGCTGGTGCACTGGAGAGGTATCTTAAGGTCACTTTCATTTAACATGCATTTTATTTTTTGGGGTGTGCTCATATGCATACAGGTCTGCCTCTCTGACCCCTGCAACATGAGAACACAGTAAGAAGCAGCCAAATCTGAATTATTGGAGGAACTGAATGAAAACTGAAATGAATGCAAGTGCACATCAAGTATATTTGAAAATATCTGGTGTTAATTGTGCATTACCTTCTACCAACAGAAAGCGTGCTTTTGATGACGCCATTTCTCTGAACTACAAATCTCCATCACAAAATGGATCAGTTAAGGAACAAAAAAAGGCACAAACATTGTTAAAAATGTTTTGTGCTATCTTACATCATTTGTGAGGCGCCTTATTATCAGTTTCAGGGAGTAACAGCACAGAGAAAGTATGCCACCTGTCAAATGATATATTTCCCTCCTTGCTCACTTTTCCTCTCATTTGTGCCTCTGTGTTTTCCCACCTTCCCCAGTACCAGCAGAATCACCACTTTCATCTCTGTAAATATCACCTCAGAAGGCATGGATTTTTGTTTAATATCTGATATTTAAAAATATTGTTTTATTTCAATTTTGTCATCAAAAATGTGTTTATGTTTTTCACGAGATTAAAATAGCAATACTCCTTTGATTTGTTGGAGTTGTCAACCTAGAATGACAGCTAACTGGTTCTGTGCTTCTTTAGATGGAGGTGTGGCATCAGGGACACCAGTCAGAAACATGCACACTAACACACACACATACACACACACACACACACACACACACACACACACACACACACACACACACACTGGCTCCAATGCTGTGCAGGAGTGAATGCTGTGGAGAGGAGAGAAAGTGACTGATTGCTTGATTTTTTCCTTTTCAGCTGAAGTTTTACCGTGCGGTGGTGAGAGTGAGAGATAGAGGAAAAGGAGTAAGGTGGGGGTAGAGGAAGAAGAGGGAGCTGTCATCTCTCTACTGCTGGTGACGGGGTATAAATAGCAAGTAGGTTCTCTTAAAAGTCGAGATGAAAACATGTGCTTTGTTTCCAGCACGTCGCTGTAACATGGCTTTGAAACCTGCAGCAAGGAGAAGAAGCTCCTTCATTTCTCCCTCAGTAAGCCAGAGAATAACAAAAAAACAAAAAGACTCCTCTAAAATGCCTGACCTAATATTTGACAGACAGTCAAGACATAAGCATCCAGGGACCAGAAAAACAGATTTGAGGGAAAGATGAGCTCATGTTGTGTTTTATTGTACATTTTAATTATCCGCCTGTATCTCAAGAAAATGGTTTCCCTGAGAAGGGGACACCATTTCCTTTATTCCCAAATCACATTCAACAACATAGTGGTATACATTGCTGTGCAACTGTGTATGAAAACCCCACACTGAGAAATGAATGACACCTGAAATATTTTACTGCTGTCACACCATTGAACGGACATTATCAGTCAAAATCAGGCCCACAGATATGGGTTAGTAGGTCCCTACTGCACCTGCACCTGGAGGTTCAGAAGGTTGTTATCATCTATAATCGTCATCAATCCTTCTTAACCAATCAAATCTCGGCTTTAGCCACTTTGCTTAGCTTTTATTAATTACTTGGTTAGGAAAGGGCTTGTCATGATGGTTAAGTTTAGGAAAAGGTAATGGCTAAGGTTAAGACACTTAACAAGAACCTTAGCTAGTTAAAACAAGCACTTGCTTGAGTTCAGACTCTATCTTGGGTTTCTAGAGTGAAACTGCTTGTGATTGACCCCTCCGCCACCCCAACCACCTCCTTCTGAGCGTCTTTTTTGGTCTTCATACTATGTCATAGCACGTCTGGCTCCAGGGTCCCATTTGACTGATTAAGACAGATTAATGATAGGAACAGATGATAACAGCTGTCTGACCCACTCGAAGGTGCACTAGGGACCTACTAACCCATAACTGTGGGAGGGATAATGACTGTTAATGCCCATTCAATGGTGTGATAACAGTCGAATCAGGTTAATATTGACATTTCAAAGACATTTCAACATGTTTGATGCTTTTAGTGCTGCACAAGTAACATATATTCAAAGTATTTATCACTGTGACATAAAGACATAAAATTCTCCACCCATGTCAGGATCAAGTGCTGAATGCCAGAGGCCGATTGATACCTTTTGGCACTAAGTAATCCCCCACTGACTGTAAGATGTACATGATCTGTCAAATACCCCTCAAAAGAAAGTGCTGGTGGGGGGACATAATGAGGCATTATATTCATGAGATCCACCAGAGTTTTCTTATCAGATTCCCTGTTGTGTAATTGACTAATCAACATCATCCAAAGTACACAGTCTTTGTTCTCTGGCTAATGCATTCTGATGGGTTCAAAGGCATGGAAAACAGAGAGTGAGTGAGTGAGCTAGCGAGCAAGCATGGAATTGTGAGTGTGTGTGTGTCTGTATGTGCATGTGTGTATGCTTCCATGTGTCAGGAGACCAATTACATTTCTGAGTTGTACTTCAAATGAGCCACAACGAATCACTGCCCCTCCCCGATTTAGCTCCGGCAAAAATGAAAGGGAACCTTAACCACACACATTTACACACACACACACACACACACAAAAACCATCTCCTTTGTCTACAGTAACTCATCTGTTCATTTTGGCGGGCTCCATGCTGTGTTACATAAGGTTTCCCTGTGATGGCAGCTGCTTTGCTTTGCAGGTGAGGACGTAACAAAAATATTGATTCTGCACAAACAAATAGCCACCAACTTACTGACTGGGCAGAACTCACAAGTAAACAGAATAATAATACAAATATTGATTCTAAACAGACAAATAGCCTCCAACTGACTGACACGGGCATGACTTGCAAGTAAACAACATAGCATGATTTAAATTTGAAACGGAGGAGGCTTTATCTCCACAATGGGTCATGTCGATTCAGATTTGTCTTCCTTCGATTGGCATACATGTTTAAGAAGCTGAAAGTGCCCCAACTCACTGTGGGGTAATCTCACTGCGAGTAATCTTTAAGATGCATGCCTGTGAAGGGAAAGACCCAGGCTTCAAAGCACATACAAATACATAAATATACACGCTGTACAAATGTAAACCAACACTGTATCCATGCAACCATTAATCCTTGGTAGTGAGTAATCTCGGTGTGTTTATGTACTGGGCTAATCTCCCTCTGTTCAGCTAAGGGGCTGAAGACTGGGCTCCCACTCCCAGGTAAGCCTCATTCCCATGCCTGGGCCATAAAAACTAATCCCACTTACAGATACAGAGGGGGGAGAGAGAGCGAGAGAGAGAGAGAGAGAGAGAGAGAGAGAGAGAGAGAGAGAGAGAGAGAGAGAGAGAGAGAGAGAGAGAGAGAGAGAGTTCAGAGACTGTACTGAAGTCATTATTTTGTAGTAGAGCAATTTCAGCAGCTTCTGTCATCATTCCAGGTCAGGAGCTGGGAAGCCTGTTTGAACTGCACGCCTTTTTAACCTGCTCCTATTTACTGTGGAGGGGTCGACGGCGCAATCAGAAAGTCACCCAAACATAATTTAGGCTTATAAAATTATTAGACGGATTGTCAACCATCGTTAAAATCAGGGATTTCCTTGTTCAACATTATTCTTGAATAGTATTTTAATCATCCACCAAGATTTGAGAGTTCCCTAAAAGTCAATAACTGATAAAATTGAGTTTTAGGGGCTGCATTTTCCACAGTAGCTTAATACACTCCAGCAGGGGTGGGTGGGCCTTTCCCTTATCGGGTAACAATACTATCAACCAACTGTTCAGCAAAGTGAAAACATCCCTCTTGATGGAGCTGAAAAAGCTGTAGGTCTTACTGGTGCTGCAATGATACGTTAACAAATGTTCCCATAATTAACACAGTTCACATGTTATGAACATACACTTTGGAGGCTTGTAACAGAGGTGACATTAGAAAATCCACGCCTGACACCACTCAAGAGTTAGCAAAGCCCTTGCCTCTCCTGATATAATGTTAGACTGGTAAAATAATCCTCGATAACTTGGTGGAGTTGTACCCAGGAACAACACAAAATCTGTGTGCTGTGAAAATGAACTAATACCTGGTCCTAACAACAAGTGTAGTGGGTGAATGTCAAAATAAATAAATAACTAAATAACTTGTATGTATCGCAAGTGACGTGATACGCCTTCTTTCCCCAAAGTTACATTGGAATCCCTGTCTCCATTTTTGATGGGAGGCTTCAACTCCCTTCCTGCTCTTCACCTGTTTTGCCTTTGCCAAAGTCAAATAATTTGTGCTAAAAGTTTAGGTTTTGACAGACGGCATCAGCTGTCATGACTTGCTGCGTGGACACACGGATGCAGTTAGGACAAGGTGTAACGTTAGTGGGCTACAGTCTGATGAGCATCACAGGTGCAGCTGAAGAGAGAGTCAATGAAACAGGGCAGCTAGAAATAAAAAAAAAAAGAACCTCGAATTGGATTCCTCCTGCTCTTATGTGTGAAAGTAACTTAATTCCCAACAAGACTCATAGTTTGACTCAGGAGAAATCAACTTATAGGCCCTTCTCTTCTGGCAAGAAAGATTCATTCTGATTTCCACACACAGTGACGACAGTTAAAGAATATGAATAGAAAAAAATTACATTTTAGTTTACCCTCCCTTTAAATGTATCATAACAGGACTCATTGAATAATTTGTGGAATAATATGACATTAAGAGATATCTGAAGATGATGACATAAGTGATGAGAAAGTGATGAGTGATCAGTGTTTAAAACTGTAACTAGTAAGGTTATTGTAGTCAAATAAAACTAAAACAACTAAGTGTTAAAAACACTTGCAAACTGAAATAAAAGTAAAAACTCTGGGACCAAAACAAATTAAAATAAAATAAAAAATTAAAGTATACATGAAACATTTATATGTTTATGTGCACATTACAAAAGAATACATTTGAGAGACTTTTTAGCTATTTTCGCCAAAAACATGATTTACTCTAGGCTAAGCTAAGATGACGTTACTGTGTAAACAGAATTATTAGGCCTCATGAGCTCTTTCAAGTCTGAGAATTACTGTCACCATTACCACTGCCATTGACAATAACTGGAGATAAAATGCCAGAAAACATGTCCTTGTCTGAATTCAGACTGCTGCTGTGGTGAAAGAAAATTTAAAAATTGTTTATTCTTTGTATAACACAAAACACATTGCAAAAGTATACAGAATGCCTATTCTGCACAATCTATGTTTATACTGAATAAAAAAATAAATAAATAAATACCACCTCTTCCAAAAACAAGAAAACCAAAGCTGCAACACAAACACTTGAAAAAACTCAGAGCTAAGTAAAACTAAACTGAAACTGAAATAAAAATTGAAAGCCATATATAATATTGACAAAGCCCCAATAACTATAATAACCTTGGCAGTATCCGCAGCAGTTTTTAGTGTTCTTGTTTTAATTTTATTGATCAGTGTTGCTCCCCTCCACCACGGGGTCCCAGGTGAGGATCAGCTGTAAAGCAGCAGCAGGAGAGTTGGTAAATATTTAGTGACTTGCCTGAAAGCACTTCAGCAGGGCAGGGTGTTTGCTGTCGTTGGGGGTTGAACTCGGATCCTCCAACAGAAGGGTGTTCCTTCACACTGCTGCACTTGTTTCACTATAATCAAACAGCTGATTGCTGCTTTGCTCCTTGTTGAAATGTAAATGATGCCACCAGAACGAATTTTGTGTCAGACTTTTGTGCCTGTGCTTTGTTTCAACTTCAGTTTCAACAAAACCTGGTTTGCATGAACTGTTTTTTTTCTAACAGTATCCCCACTGAGACTTTGAGACCTGTTATTTTTATACCTATTATTGTTTCCATTGAGCTGGTGCTAATTAGCACAACAATGGCTCAGTGTCCTCTAAATGGCATCTCTTAGGACAAATTCAATAACTTCCAAGCTGAAGGATATGATAGAGGTTGATAGCTAAAGTGCATTTTATTCATTTCTTGGTTGTATTTTATTTATCATAGCTTTATGGCAGAGATAAGGAAAAATTTGGATTAGTTTTAGGTTTTGTTCCAGAGGTTGTTTTTTTTTCCTAGCCTTGGACTTTGTGTGTGTGTGTGTGTGCCTGCACAACATGTATGCGCAGTATGCAGAGAGAAACTAGATGTGTATGTATTTGTGCATCATATTGTGTCAAATAGAAAGTGTATGTGTATGCATGTGTGTGTGTGTGTGTGTGTGTGTGCGTGTGTGTGTTATATTGACACTACATTTTACAAATGTATTGTCAATTGGCAATTAAAGTGTTTTACTTGTCATTACCAAAAAGGCATCTTTGAATTGAAGATAGAGGGTGAGAGGAAGGGAGAGAGAGAGAGAGAGAAACAGAGAGAGGGAGGGTGGGGGGGCAACCTTCCTGGCTCTAGTGCCCTGAGGCACTCTGACCTATTTCTGCCTGGGAGTAGTTGCTTTATCACAAGCAGATACCAGCCAGTGCACCTGGATGGTGTGTGTGTGTTTGTGTGTGTGTGTGTGTGTGTGTGTGTGTGCGTGCATTTGTGGGTATGTGGTGCATGTGAGTATATGGGTGTGTGTGTGTGTGTGTGTGTGTGTGTGTGTGTGTGTGTGTGTGTGTGTGTGTGTGTGAGATATGTGTTAGATAGCGAGAGTGCACCCCAGGTCTCTCAGGTATTACTGTACATCTCTGTTTGGTGCTCACTGATGTGAATGCACACTCATTCCCTCCCCCTGTCTTCAACTTCCACTCTCCACCTTTTCATAGAGCAGCACTTTCCCACTGCACGCACAAACACACACACACACACACACACACACACACACACACACACACACACACACACACACACACACACACACACACACACACACACACACACACACAGACACACACACATCTCACTTCCTCAATCTCTCCCAGGTGCTGCCTGCTGCTATGTCCAGCGCTGAGTGTTGCTGTATCTGTGTTCACAGCAGGACACACACAAAAAAGACACGCAGGCACACACACACACCTACACACACGCACACATCGTGATATACTAAATGTGTTCACAGCAGGGTAAACCTGATTCAAACAGCTAGTAAGAGAGTCTAATGATTGATGATAAGACCGGAATATCCGCAGTCGCAGCAAAATCACACAAACAGGTTATCTGGGACCTCCAGGCGCTGAGCTGCTTTCACATGGCAGAGGAAGAGCACTTGGGATCGTTAGCCCACACACAGTGCTGTAACACCACCACCCCCCCAATACACACACACACACACACACACACACACACACACACACACACACACACACACACGTTCGCACACATGCATGCATGGTGTACAAACAGATAATTATGCAGAAATGCCTTATGTGCATGCAGATTCCCATGGATGTTGAGCCACAGAAACATACACCTTCACCCTTGCTCCTTCTCTGTCTCTATCTCTCTCTTTTTCCCCTCCTCTCTTCTCTTTCTCTACTCAGACAACTTTCTGCTGAACTGCTGAGGAGGCAGGCAGGTAAGCGGGCACATCAGCAGCGGGGCAGAGGTGCTGTTAGTCTGATGAGCAGTGAGAATGTCTAGAGCTCCAGAATAGCTGTGAGGAGCTGCACTTGCTCTCTCTTTACCACCCCAGCATTCATTGTGTTTCATAATGTTCCCTGTTAAGGCAAAGAAGAGTCAACTGTCAACTGAATTTGACTGAGTAACTTCCAAGTGTGATTGAAAACGCGAGACGCACCCAAATCTTGCATGAAGCACAGTAAATATGCGGGTATTGTTTAATCTGTCTGCCACAGAACTGAAGCATTGCATGTGCATGTTGTGGTATAACATGATGATGGTGCCGCTCCTGTGCCAGCAGTGTGATTGGAGTCATTCCCACTGACGTAAGCCGGAGAGGAGTATTCTCATAGAGAAAAGTGATGTAATGGACTGTGAAGGTACTAGTCAGGCTTCTGCTCCTTCTCTTCTTTCCCTCCTCCTCCTCTCTCCCTCCCTCCATTTCTGTCTCTGTTCTGTTTTTTTTTTCCTTTCTTTTTTTCTTTTTGTCTTGGCGGGCTTACTCCTTTGGGATCACTGAACTAAAACCCCACAGCTCCCTCATTTGGCCACAACAGGAAACTACATCCTGAGACAGTCAGCTGCTGCATATACTTAGAGTATCTCCTTCATCTGTGTGTTCGCACATCCATCATCCATCATCCATCATCCATCCATCCGTCTGTTGTCACCTCCTCTTCCCTCTGTCCTCCATTCGCCTCGACGCTGCTCCACTCTGTCTCCATGCTCCAATTCCCATGTTGCTCTTTGTGTGGTTTGCCAGCTACTTTCGAGACACAGACTGTGCTTTTGTCACAGTAACTGTCAGAACTCTGCAACATTTATTAGAATCTAGTTCTCACAAAGGAGGGCCGTACTAATACTCCTCCTCCTTCTCGTTCTGTGTCTTCATCAAAGCCTAACCCCCACGTCTGTCTGCCCTTGGGAGCTACCGCAGCGAGACAGATAGCTCTCGTAGCGCTCCCCTCTCCTTGACCACCCAGTGTGAGAGAAAACAAAAACTTAACACACACATACATAAACACAAAATGGTGAGATAACTGCACTGTTCTGCTGACACACACACACACACACACACACACACACACACACACACACTCTACCACTCTTGCCTTTCTCCTTTGGGTGTCCTCCCTTGCTTTCCCATGCCTAACAATACAAAAAGCTCAAAAAAAGCTCACACACACACACACACACACACACACACACACACATACACACACATACACACACGCACATACATGCGCACACACACACACACACACACACACACACACACACACACACACACACACACACACAAACACACACACACACACACTCTCACTCACTTCCTCTCTGTCTCTTTCTCTCTAAGTGAATCCTCCCCTTGCCTCACTCTCGACATGTCTGATACCTCCCTTCAAAGCAAACTGCAACAGGACCTTGGAGAGGAAACAATCACATAACCACACACTTACACGCAGACACACACACACACACACATACACACACACACACAAACTCAAACTCATCCAAAAAGATGCGCGCATACACACAAACAAGTGCACACGTGAAGCTACACTTGTGCTTGGATACACACACACACACACACACACACACACACACACACACACACACACTCACACACACACACACACCAAAGTGCAATGGGGGTTTGGAGAGAGGAAGCCCACAACATAAATATCCAATTACTAAACACATCAAACGCACAGAGGATGAAATATTGATAACTTTGAGACATTTATGTAATCCACAATGGTGTCTTATATAAGTGTTCCATTTACAGGCAGAAGCAGAAATTTGCAGGGAGGTATTGTTTTTTTGTTGTTTTTTTAACCCACAGAAAAAGAAAAGAACTCTGTTGTATATTGGCAGATAATAGTGCGAGCATATGAGAGTATTGGCTCAAAAGGGGTTGGACAAACTCTCTTCCTCTCCTCTGCATGTGTGTCGGTGTGTCTTTCTTTATGTTGCATACACACTTACTTGTGCGTCCGCATTAAGCGCTCACACAGGAGAGCGCATGCGCACAACTACGCATACACCAATTCCACTAATGTGCAGAAATCATCATTCTCAGGGAAAAGACGCATCCAACCTCTCATTTCCAACATGCCATCTAAATAAGACAACAAATGAAAACAAAAACAAAATAAACCATAAGCGCTGCTCTTTACCGCTAGAGCTATTTCCCGCCGTTGGATATACACTTATGGGAGGGAATGACTAGGATGTTTTATTTGGCAGTTTGCATGCCGCTGTCAATCGCTCAATGATAAAGGCTGTTCCCAGCATAGGGAGCTGACAGGGGAGGCTTGAGCTTCTGTCTTCACAGCTCTGCTTTGAGCTGCAGATCATAGAGCCTTTGCAAAGGCATAAACAAGCAAGGAAATATGGATTCTCTCTAATTAATTGTAAATTGTCACTGCTTGAAGTGGGGATGCTGAGTGATGAGTGCGTGTAGAGTATGTGTTTGTGTTTTAATGTGTGAGGGAAAATGAGAGGGGAAAAAACAGAGGGGAAGACTGAATAATTTGACTTAACTTTCGTGTCTTATCAACAAGCCCCTCTTCATGGTTTTTCCTTTGAAACTGCTCTTCCTCACTAAGGCCGAATAAATTAGAACTCTAAATAGGAATAATAATGAGAGCATACATTATTTCTGTTGTTGGTGCTGGTTGATGTTGTTGTTGTTGTTTGTGTCGGCAGGAAGGCTCAGATCTCCATATATGCAAAAAAAGGTAACTTCTCTGCATGTTTTATAAGTTTGGAGGATCATTTTAATGGTGACCCAAAAAGATGTCCTAGATATTTGGGGAACATCCTTTTGAAAAATTCCTGAAACTACATGAGAGAGACAGACAGAAGAGAGGGATAGGAAAGGAGAAAAAAAGGAAGAGAGAGAAAAGAGAGGGAGATAGAGAGAGTGAGAGAGTGAGTGAGTGAAAGAGAGAGACAGAGTGAGAGAGTGAGAGAGAGAAGATTAAGAGGGACCCCCTCCTGTACTGAATGACTGATGTCAATTTCAAATATTTCTCTGCTATATCACTGAGGAGAAGCCAGTCTCTTTTCACTACAGAATTGTCTAAAATCTTCAGATGCATTTTCAATTATTAAAAAAAAATGTTATATTTTTATACATTTAGGTAATGCGCCTGAAAAAGCAACACAACAGTGCATTACGTAATTATTAGCATTATTGCACTCAGACCCTGCCATGACTGGAAGACACTTGCTAATAATCAAAATGAACTGCAGACAGAATAAACTTCACTGCATAAGTAAATATCATAGATTAGGGGGCATTGCATCAACACTAATGTCCATTTCAAGGTGACAGCCCCCTCTGCTGGTTTAAAGATCATATCAACCTTTTGCAGCTGATGTCAACCTCAAAAGCCTCTTGCTAGCAGCAGTCGACCAGCAGATCCACCGCCTGATAGTGGTAAATGTCACTGCTCATGGGTTATTTTTCATCCTTCCATCTATGTGACTCAATTCAACGGGGTTCTGGTGATTAGACTCTTTGAATTAAAAGGCATCAATGGGGAAAAGCCCGCAAACTGTGTGTTTGGTATGTAAACATGTGTTCAAAGCTGCTGGTTCAAAGTCTGGTGCTGATCAATAGCAGCTGTAAGGTTACTATTACTGACTAAGGTCATTGGGCCAGGCGTGGGCCGTCGTTAGTGTCAGCTGCACAGCTCCACTGCCCCCCTTTCCATAGAGGGCAGGTCTGAAATTCCAACACTGACATGCAAAATACAGACAGCTGCTCCTATGGCCTAACAACGCTGCACTGGGTGCTGCTCCTCCCATCCCCAAAACATAGACCAACTCCAGACTAGCACACCTGCAGCCACACACCATACTCCACTTTCACTTTAAGTATTCCTCTGTTCTATTGACTATTATGGAAAAAATGGTGATCTAAGCGCTGAGATACTTTAGGAAAAAACATTGCCAAAAGGAGAGGGTCACTGTTAGGTCGTAGTTTCTATTCACTGATATAAGATTGTGCAGTTGAAGTTCTGAGTCTGTTTTTAATTACCTAAACAAAATAAGCGAGCACTGTATTTGTTCCTTAGTTACACTCAGACTACAGTTTTAGTTGTACAGATCAAAGTTACAAATGAGAAACTAACATGCAATTAGTGCTCAGAATGTAAGTTCTTTTCGGATTTGTGTATGTGTGTGCAACTGTACTTCAGTTTAATTTCCCTGCACCACACAGTGCATGTTCACTGTTGTGCGTGTGGGCGTGTTAGTAGTGAGAGTTTCTGTGTTTGAAAGAAAGAGGAGTAAGTGGGTGTATGTATGTGTGTGTGTATAAAGAAAATATACAAGTAAAAACTCTAATAATCCCCCTCTCCAGCCTAGTCACAAGCCAAGTATGAGTTACTACTCTGCCTGGTAGCACCAAGCACAATGTGAAGCTCATGTGACTACATTAACACAGCAGCCCTTTCAGACCTAATCTCCTGCAGTCACGAATGAGAGAAAGACGAGAGAGAGAGAGAGAGAGAGAGAGAGAGAGAGAGAGAGAGAGAGAGAATTCAATAGTGTACATCAGAATAAGCAGAGAAGACACACAAGAAAGAAAACAATTCAGATATGCAGCGCTGCTTTTTTGAAGCCCTCAGTTCTTGGTTTCTATCTATGGTTTGTTTTGAGACAGAGAACAGAGGCTCTTGATATGCAAAAGTGTAGATTTGGAGCTGGATTGTCAAGTAAATCGAAATGAAGCCGAGATCAGGGTACAGCACCCCCTGTGGCTAAAACAGCAACACAAAGACCACAGAGAATAACGCTGAAATGTTCTTGTACCAACATTGACAGTGAAAAAGTCTCTGTTATTTCCTGCTTTTTCCGAAAGTTAGTGTGATAGCTCCAAGCAGAATGTCCATGCTCCCACTGAGGATCCGGCAAGCAAATAAGCTGCTGAGTGAAGGAGACTTATTGTTTCCAGTGGCAGAGGTTTATATTTTATCAGGCAGTTTTTCTTTTGGCCTGCGATTCAGTGTAGTCTTTTGGTCAGGATCAGCTGATTTCATTGAAAGGCTAGCTAAGCTCCCAGAAAGGACTCCAATTATTAGGTTGATCTCAAAGCAACAAAGCCTACCACATTAAAGGACTATTATCTGTCTCAAAGGGTGGCCAAGAATGACGTCACTGATGGGACAGATGTCTTTCACTGATCTCGTGTTGCCGTTGCGTGAAAGCCATTTTCACATAGGACTGCTTTCAACAACTTTTGGACTCAGCCATTATTAATTTGCCTTAATCCTGATCCCCCACTGCCCCAGCCATTAGTCTATAGAGCCTTTTAGGCGTCGAAAGAACGCTTTTCTTGTTGTCACAGTTGGGGGTGCAGATTATACACCATGACAAAAATCAACTTGTTTCTTTGAGGTTTAAAGTTTTATCAGTGGTTTTGGTGGTTTGATGGTAGCTAAACCCATGTTTGGACATTTTGGAAGCACCGGGGGTGATTTCTACAGCACAAAATTCAGTTCTTGGTACTTTACACTCAAGCTAAACCATTGCAACTCTGCTCAAAAACATAGAGTATTGTTGAAACATGTAACTGTTGCGTCAAATACGACTGAAAAAACAGGTATCAGGTGGCCTTGAAATACTGCAAAAAGAGTCCACCCCCCTCTCGCTCTCTGTCCACCACCCTCCTGTCTCCGTTTCTTTCCCCCTCTCTTTGCATTGTATGTAGGCTACAGGGCTAAGTCTGTTTGACAACATCATTCTCACCCCCGTGCAGGCAATACTGCCGGCTTTAAGTGCAATGCCTATGTACAGTACTTGTGTATGTGGTTGTGAGCATTTGCATTGGGAAGTATTTCAACACATTTTTTCAATATATAAAGACAAATTAGTGATTAGAAAATACAGGTGCTTATACCCTCAAACTGGTATCTGCCTGTGTCCACAGAGCTAATTTAAACTAAACACTGCTGGCCAAGCACTTCCTGTGTACACTGGGGAAGTCTCAATGACGGTAACCTGGATATGAATATAAATAAAGCACTGTGCAAGAACTCAACTGGGGATTTTTTAAAGCCTCTAGCAATGCACCATGGGTGACACTGTACTTTTGCAGACAGACTTCAATTAATTTAACATCTACCTCCCACTTCCGCGTATTCCTACACTAATCATGTGATTGTGAGACTAAGCAGAAACATGCTAGACATCCATGTAATGTGCACATTCTGACAGACATGGATCTTAGTTAGATAATCTAGACTAACAGATGCTATACATGAAGCATCATTGTGTTTCTCCAACCCTTCAAACTCGCACATAATCCTGGTGACATAGAACTGAGTGGAGTAAACAGTCCTTTCAAATGAAGGAAAACCACCAACCACCTGTGACCTATATGCAGGGGCTCAGTGCAAAACACTAAATCACCAGTATCATTTCTTTATCTTGTGTATTCTGAAATTATTATATAGAGATGGCCACAGTGTTCATGTACAGCACATCTCCCAAATCTACGTTGTCTAGCTCGATGGCGAGGTCGAACAGTTGCATCACCCATGCCCCAAATTCACAACCCACCTATAATTGCTCCTCCAGAGTTCACTGTGTGTGTGACATGCCGCCCATGCTTCACCATATCCCTCGTAAGAATCTGACAAGCATTCAACAGTGAAGTGTTACTTCACCCACCTCCCCTGCTGAGACACCTGGTGGTACAAGACACCTCAGGGTGGCAATATTTAACATGGCGTCGTCCATTTTTTCACTCTCCGTCATTTCAACGTCACTTGATAATATCACCCTCCCTGCCCTGGCCCAATTTACTGTCCAACCATCCTGAAGTGTACACGCAGTGTATTTCTTGTGGCAGCGGTCACACACACACACCTGACATTTCAGCAGGACTGAAAGAACAAAGCAAGTAAGGAGTGTTTTCCTGGGAGAGCCTGGATCTGTTTTGGAGTGTATTCTTATTTTTCTGGCAACATGGACTTCTGCTTTCTAAAAGGATTGATAGTGGTTTTGTTGATTCAACACTGCAGATCTGAAGGTAGGTGGCATCTTGGACTGTTATGTAAGTGTGTTTGTTATCACAGGATGATATCTTTGTGTTGTGAATGAATGAATTAACGAGTTAGTAGGAAAGACTAAGGGTGTGGCTGGACTTCTCATGATATAAGTTCACAGGTTGACAATTACATCAATTTCATATAACCATATAACCATATAACTTGAATACCTGAATAGTCTAAATTCCTTCACTATTAAGAACAAACCAAAAACAACATTTATCACTACTGATCTTTTCAAAGACTCAGGTCTGTTATCATAAACCAAAAACATTTGATACTGTATCTCCTTAGGTCTGCCCATCTCAGTCCTACCCTCCACTGAGGTCACCCCCCAAGATGGAGAGCTGTTACCCCGGGAACCAGAGCTGCGGCAGGTGGCTCCGGCAGTGGCGCCTCCTAGTCTGAAAGAGGTGGAGGAAGCTGTGCAGGAAGCCTCAGAGCAGGTGGAGGGGCGGGCTATTGTGGGTGTAGCAGCAGGCGAGGAAGCAGAGCAGGAGACTGTGGTAGACTCCAACCCGAGAGGGGACGGGATTGAAGAACAGGCCAGAGAGGAAGAAACTCATGGAGGTGGAGTGGAAGATGGGGTTATAGTAGCTCAACTGCCCCCTGGTGATTATGAGGAAATGGAGAGCACACAATCTGTAGTAGGAGAACCAGTGGAGACAGAGGAAGAAGAGGAAATACTTAAAGAGACAGAGGGACCAGAAGATGAGCAGGAACAAGGTGAAGAGGTGGAGGTAGAAGGTAGACAGGTAGGGAAAGCAGCAGGGGGTGAGGAGGATGGAGAGGGTGTGATCAATGAGGAATCAGTGGCAATGCCAAATGAGGGCGTAGACCAACAAGGATCAAACACAGCAGGAGAAGAACAGATTGCTGTGGAGACTTCACATGCCAGTCAAACAGAGGATCAAGGTGAGATGCACAGATATAGCACATAGAGATGCACAAAAACAAGTTACAAATAGGGAAAATGTACTCCATGTTGGGGGAAAAACATGGCAAAGAGATATAAAACACATGTAAAATGAGCTGGTCTTCTCTTGAAATCAGCATCATGCAGCCTTGAAGCAGTGGTCTTAAACACCAAGCCTCCCATTTGGTCCAAATATTCTAATCAACACATGTCCAGTTTTCTGAATAGTGTAAATTCCTTCACTATTAAGAACAAACCAAAACAATTAACACCTAAAAAGCCAGTCATAATATTTATCACTATTGATCTTTTCATAGACTTGGGTCTGTCTGGTGTTGGGGCTGTTATCATAAACCAAAAACATTTGATACTGTATCTCTTTAGGTTTGCCTATCTCAGTCCTACCCTCCACTGAGGTCACCCCCCAAGATGGAGAGCCGTTACCCCGGGAACCAGAGCAGCCCCCTGCTGAGGTGGCTCCGGCAGTGGCGCCTCCTAGTCTAAAAGAGGTGGAGGAAGCTGTGCAGGAAGCCTCAGAGCAGGTGGAGGGGCGGGGGGCAAAGGAAGTGCTGAAGGAGCTGCTGGAGAGGGTAGTAGAGGCAGCACTGGGGGAGGCAAGAGGAGGGAAGGAAACAAATGTGAATGAGCCAAGTGTACAAGATGGGGTTGAAGGGGATGCTTTAGGAGCAGAAAAAGGAGATGATGATGCTGAGGTTGACATGGAAGAAGATGCTGAAGTGGTGGAGGAGACAGCAGAAGAGCAGGTGGAGGGAGCCAAAGATGGAAGAGAGGAGCAGGAATTGGCAACTCCCGGAGTGGATATCATGAACGGAGATGTGGAGGCTGTAGCTAAGGAGGCTGGGGAAGTGAAAGAGGTTGAAGAGGGTGACAGGAGTGACCCTGCAGCTGAATTAGTGGAGGAGACCATAACAGGAGTAGAAGGTGCAGGAGCAGCAGAGGGAGATGTGGTCATCAGTGCATCTCCAATAGAACCTCAAGTCACTCAGGAGGTTGCAGAAGAGAGTGTAGCTGTTCCAGAAGAGGCAGGAGGTGAGGCAGCAAAAGAAGAGAGAGGGGCGGAGGGAAATGAGGAACAAGAGATGCTGTTGGAAGACGAAGAAGCTGCCAAAACAGAAGTACCAGAGCCACAGGGGGCTCCGGCTATTGTGGGTGTAGTAGAAGAGGAAGCAGAGCAGGAGACTGTGGTAGACTCCAGCCCTAGTGTGGGGGTGGTTAATGCGGAGGAGAGAGGGGATGGGGTTGAAGAACAGGCCAGGGAGGAAGAGACTCATGGAGGTGGAGTGGAAGATGGGGTTATAGTAGCTCAACTGCCCCCAGGTGATTATGAGGAAATTGAGAGCACACAATCTGTAGTAGGAGAACCAGTGGAGACGGAGGAAGAAGAGGAAATACTTAAAGAGGCAGAGGGACCAGAAGATGAGCAGGAGCAGGGCCCTTTAGTGGTAGAGGGAGGAGTTGCTGAAGAGGTGGAGGTAGAAGGTAGAGAGGTAGGGGAAGCAGCAGGGGGTGAGGAGGATGGAGAAGGTGAAGATGAAGAAGTGGCAATGCCAAATGAGAGCGTAGACCAACAAGGATCAAACACAGCAGGAGAAGAACAGATTGCTGTGGAGACTTCACATGCCAGTCAAACAGAGGATCAAGGTGAGATACACAGATATAGCATGTAGAGATGCACAAAAACAAGTTACAAATAGGGAAAATGTACTCCATGTTGGGGTCTTCTCTGGTCTTCTCTTGAAATCAGCATCATGCAGCCTTGAAGCAGTGGTCTTAAACACCAAGCCTCCCATTTGGTCCAAATATTCTAATCAACACATGTCCAGTTTTTTTTTTGACTAGCTCCTAATTTCAACACGTATACTTTTACACACTTATCTATTAAGTATCTGAAATGTTGAATATGTAAAGACTGTTCATAATATGGGTCAATGAAATCTAAATTGGCAGTCGTATTTGTGTTTAAACCTTCCGTTATACTGGCTACAGCAGCTTTGTTTAAGCATGCATTACATCTTAGCCTACTTTAACAAAGGGCAGCTCTTGGTTACAAGGTCCTTTATACAGTTTAAAATAATATTGGTCGCCAGCCCCTGTTCTGAAAAAGTAAGCTGCCGTAACTAAGATTATGTCACCTCAGCAATTATATTGCAATTATAGTTGCTTTCTGGTTTGATGTATTTTTACTATCAGAGCATATTATTTTGGTAGAGAGCACATGAGAAAATGTTAACTCAGAATATCTTGACATCAACATTAATTATTAGTCAACTCCCTCTAAACTAAGGTCACCTCCATGGCCTGGACTTCAGTGCTGCATGCTAGCAATGACTGACATGTTGTATGCATATTTTACAGAGCAAAGATACTATGATTCGATGAGCTACCTACACACATACATATCAAGACCCACCCACTCCTCTCGCCTAATACTCATCTAAACATTGCCCCACATTCCATAGGCCCACTCGGCAAACCCTAAACCTTGGCCTCTGAGCTTAATTTTCATGTCTGTGTCACATACCAAACCCTTCCTCTAGAAGTGTTGGTGATCCCTACCCCAGAGCTCGGACTTGGTGCTGGTGGTGAGGATGAAACCTCCATAGATCAGGGCCCTGAGGACCAGGCTCCCCCCGGAGGTCCTTCACTAAGTGGGGGAGAGATGGAAAGAAATACCATTGGTGAAAAGGCGCATCTAGAGGAGGAATCCAGCCATGCCAACGAGATCATCACCTCCACTGGTGACCTTTCGCCCCATGACCCTGCTGTGGTTCAACCCACGCTGGACAATTGTGTGGAGGACAGTCCGGCCACACCCTCTCAGTCAGAAGGGGAGGAGCTGGTGGAAGCCAATGAGTTGGTCGAGGACGCAGCTGGAACCTCAGGTAAAATGAAATAGCAAGTTATTGTGAGAGGTAAATGGAAAATAACACATATGTATACTGATGGTGTAGCGGTGACAACCCCAAGCTTTGGATCAACATCTGTTCCGCTCGCACTAATCAAATTTTCTCCTGTGTCCCTGCTACTCTGTCTTCCTCTGAGCTCTCCAACTGTCTAAATAAAGAAAAAAGTGCTAAGGGAATTGGGCTCCCTTTTCAGAAAAAAAGGGAAAATATGTAGATTTTTAAAATGCAGTTTCAGAGCTTTGGCTATAAATACTGAAATCACAGAAGTGGGGGAGACTGCGGCTGAAAACTTTGGTAGAGTGAAGTAGCACTGTTCCATTTGAACAAGCAGTGGCACAGGCCAAGTCGAACTAACTACACACTTCGCCCACTTCATTCATTGGCTGTGGGAAGCTGTTTCTAGTGAGTGGTGCAGACGTGGGGGAAAGATTAAGATAATAATGGGAGGTATCCTATCCATTTACAGTTTTATAGATTCTATTTGCTGCTTCACTGCAAATTAATCTATAAATTTGTCATCCTGTTATCCCCTATGCATGACACACAGGCTTCTTTTAGCTAACTGCTTAAAATATCTGGATGACAGATTATGTGGACTAACAAAGGAGAAAGAAAACATGGGAAAAAAATAGCATGGTCGCTCAAAATATATGTAATGCCAAAGTACAGACCTCACTATGTGCAGTTGAATGACAGATGATTTGGTTGTTGTGAATGCTAGTACAGCAATCAGATTGCTTGTTTTTGATTTGCAATGCCTTTTACCCATTGAGCCATCTCCTTCTGCCCATCTTATATTGCTCCCTGTGTCCATTCATGCATTTATCTATCTTAGAGGTAGGTGAGCTGGGTCTTGAGGCATGGAAAATTGGAGCCATTACTGCTGCTGTCTTCCTGGTTCTGGAAACCACTGTCATAATTGTGTACATCCTCAAATGCCGGAACAAAACTAACAGGTAGGTAGCACTTGCACAGAGCATCCCAGAGAAATGGTTCCCACACATTTCTTCCTCAGGGGACCGATTTCAAAAGAATTTGCTTGCAGGTCAAAATATTTCATATGTCTTGTGTTCTCTTACACAAGCTAAAACTACACTCCAAAACTGTTAAACCTCTAAACTGTTAAAGGTCTATTTTAAATAATGACCTTTAACCTACAATCCACTGCTGGAAATTAGTAAAATCTTGGCAATATTCAGTAGTCAGTTTTCATTAAGTGTGTTAACTAATTGTTCCTGTAGCCTGAGTTTGGGCCCTGCTCCAGTTTTTGCAAATCACACACTCCTCCTCTTTCTTTTTATACATGGGAATCAGAAAAGTTATTTAGCATGCATTCACAGGATTAGCAACCACATCATAGTGCTTTTACTGTAATGGCTGATATGAACCAGCTGATTGCAAGCTGTCGTGCCAACAGTGTTGTGAACAGCTCGTGCACACAGCAGTCCTAATAAATATTTGCTGAAGGTGGCCAAATCCTCAGTTGCAGCCAACATTTTCATGCTGATAGATAGTGAAATGAGGATTTTTCACTCAGTATCAGTTCAATATTTCTTTGACCATAGAAAAAGAACAGTCTTCCAGCAGTGGAACACTCCATATTTATTTAAATCACAATGAAACAGCATTTTGAGAGCATCTTGCCCCCTTTCCTTCTGAAACAGGATATTGGGGCAAGACATAACACAGAGAGGGGCCATTCAAAAGTGGAAACCAGTAGGATATTAGTTAGGAAGAGAAAGGTAGGTATATTTGATAGAGTGGTGGAACTGTTGATTGTATTGGTGGTATTGTTGGAATTTTAATGTATTTTTATTGGTACAACATACAGTTTGAGTTAAAGATACAGTTTTACTCCAGGAAAAAGCATCAAGATTCCCATATAAAATTACAATAAAAGAAATTTTTTGCATAGTATTTGACATTTGGTTAGATTACTAAACATTATGACATACAAAATCACATTGAAAAACAATGTTTCATTTCCATGTGACTTTAATTATCAGATGATGGCACTTGTTTGTGTGTGTGTCTGTGTGTGTTGTGTGCAGCACCCCAACCCTTCAGCGAGCATGTGAGGAAGGGTGTGTCAAGCCAGAGGCAGCTACAGGAGGAGACTGCAGCGACGACACTCTCACTGCAGGCAATGGAGACACTCAACAGTATGTTCACCATCTCAAAATATCGATACTGTGCACAGGTTCATTCTCTCGGTCTCTGTCATCTCTCAGGGCATTCATAGTGTAAAGATCAAACACAGATTTTGTTGCTAGAGTTTTGTTTAACTTTTCTTTTGTTTAACTATATTCTAGTATGTAACTCTACTGACAGAGTAAACCCAGAGTACGCCCACCCCCACACCCACCCTCTCTCTCTCTCTCTCTCTCTCTCTGTCTCTCTCTCTCTCTCCCTCTCTCTCTCCCTGAGTCTGATGTACTGCTGCCACCAAGCTGGCTTCAGCCAGTCTCCCTGCGACTAAACCCAGTAGGATGTCAAGGTTGCCCAATGTCAGCAACTGAAATGCGGTGCACTGACCTGAAAACGGTCAATGCTTTCTCTCACTAGGAGGTTCGTAGGAACCACCAGTTGTGCGCCTCTCAGCTGATTCCCTCCTGGCTGTTGTGTAAGCTACTATATGCTCAGGAGGCTGCCCACTGGGTCACATGAGAATGTGGGTCCCGTGAACCCAGAGCATTACTGGGTAATACCACTACTTTCCTAATCAGACTAGCAACCTTGGATCAACAGTAAGCCCAGGGATGTGTGTGTGTGTGTGTGTATGTGTGTGTGTGTGTGTGTGTACGCAAGAGACTGAATGAGAAAGAAATAGGGGAAGGGAATGAGAGAGATGGTTTGCGTGCACAAACATGTTTGTGTGTACATACAGATGTATGTACATACAGATGTATGCGCTGTGTGCATGCCTGTTGCATGTGCAAGTGAAAATGCGCATGTCTGTTTGTGATATACAAAGAGAAATGTGATGGGTTCCAAGCACAGAGGATAACAAAGCAACACTGAATTATTAAACAGTAGACACAGTCTGCTTGAAATGTGTCCTTGTTAAGAGACTTCACAGCGGCAGCGACAATCCAGTTGTCATCGGAGCAAGTGAATCACTAAAAACACTGCCAACAGACAACAAAAGTCACTCTCAGAACAGTATCTAAAAGTCACATCTTTAGCAGCAGTATCATCTCAGCAACAAAGCACCAAGTGCTATCCCTTGCACATGCAAGGAAGCCAGGAACCACAGTGCCAAGCAGCAATTTCACTGTGGGAGGTAAGGCTCTGTACATTGTGTAAGCTATGGAGCCTACAGCTTTGTTCTGCAGTGTGAGGCACCGTAATGTCTCTCTCAGTATAAAGTATGTTAGACTGTACAGGTAATGCATTTGGCAAACCAAGACGACTCTCAAACAGTAGATAAATTGATAGAGGTGATATCAAAACAGTATCGCTATTAATAGACTTGATATATTGCGTGTCCTATCAGACTAGACCTGTCTTTGTTGTCCTGCGCAAAGAGAGCAGGATGTGGCCTATGATTCAAGTGGCTCCAACGTTATGCTCCCTGCCATTAGTAAATTCTATCAAATAACCCAGTCTTTCCCCTTTCTGCAATTCGTCTGTTACAACTACTGTATTAAATGGCTGCCAATTGCTCTTCTGACCTCTCTACCAGGATAGCAGCACTTGACCCATCTGATGTGGCTTCCATCCTTGCCCAAAACAAAGAGCAGCAGGAGGAGGAGCAGGCAATACCCATGTCAGACCTCCCGCCCAGCTCCACAGAGGAGTCGGCCAAATCTGGACCAGAACCAGACTCCTCACAAGACCTTCGGACTTCCGTTCTGTAGGCGGTCCATCTGTCTGTCTGTTCCTATCTAAATGAAACACAGCAACGAGCCACTCTCCACCCCCAAGCCCGACACCCAGTGAACTACCCTGAATTCCTCCATGTCTCAAATACTAACCGTTCCCAGACTGTCTGAGGTTGTGACTGCAATAACTACTGTATGTGTAACCCCTTTGTACCGGGTGTGTGATTGTTGTCTGTGCCTGTGTTTGTGTTTGTGAATGTATGTGTGTGAGGTGTATTTGAGCGTGGAGTGAGCATGATGATGTATGAGATTGTGTGGAAAAATAGAAGTGTGCGTTATTAGATGGGCACACTTGAGTGAACAGAGAGAGCAAATTTAAAAATATTGTGTGTGTGTGTGTGTATGTGTGTGTGTGTGTGTGTGTGTGTGTGTGTGTGTGTGTGTGTGTGTGATCGTTTGTGCGTGTGCTCTTGTGTAAATGGGATAAAAATGTTGTGGACTTGGTTAATGCCTGTAAAGTCTTTAGGCTAGAATTAAACTGTGTAGGAATGTTTTTTTTTTTCAATTAATACTGACCACATAAGTCATGCTGTACAATGAGCTGTTTGAAACAAAACTGAATGTGCAGTGGGCATCTATAATTGAATGTTTTATCAGCGTTATAATATTGTTTATCCACAAAGTGCTTTGATAATACCAGAGTGCCATATCTACATATTTTCATGAAAATCTGTAACACTACAAATAAGCATTTGGATTTTTTATTATTGAGATAAAATGTAATGTTTGATTTGTGGTTTTGATTCTGCACAACTCAGTACAGAATAAAATCATGATGTTGACTGCCTGTGTTCTAGCTTCCTTGTATCCCATCACATTTTCCTGAATTTAGTCTGCAAATAAACAACTAATCTGCCAATTATTAGAAAATTGTATGAAAAAAGAGAAACTTTATCCACTGATATTTGACTAAAGCATGCATGGCATTCCACAGCTGAGTCTTTTTGCGTGTGAGTGAGATCACAGACTGGCTTTATGGGTTATGATCACGAGGGAAATGTATGAGTGAGACAGTATTTGAACCCTCAAATGCACAATGTGGTGTGTGTGTGTGTGTGTGTGTGTGTGTGTGTGTGTGTGTGTGTGTGTGTGTGTTCGTGTGTGTGTGTGTGTGTGTGTCTGTAAAAGTAGCTCAAGGAGGACAAGTCTGGTCATGCGGTTGCTAGCTATTTAAGCCAAGAGAGGGCAATGGGCTGCCCCTAGGGGGGCTACAGTTCTGCAGACAGAGAGAAGCAGCATGCACTGTCAGAGGTAGGGAAAAACTAATTACACTGATACTTTTCACATAACGACCTGTATAATTCAATCAGTTTTAGTGCTTGTGAGTCCCAGTAAAGGACTGCGTTTGGACTGTTTATGAACTGCAGGTGCATGTGAGATTACTGTATAATCTGCAAAATGAATGTTGACACAAAATGAACATCAAGATTTGTTTCAAGACAGGATCAATGTTTTCTATACAACTCTGCAACAATGTGTTTCACTGCTCTGTGGAAGAGTAATGTATTCTGCACAAGTGAAATGTGCAAATTATTTTATCTACTTTTTTCTAATAGGTAACTTTTCTCTGGTGGTTGTTATTCCTGTTTTGTTGTAAAATAATTGCTCCTGTCATATTAGTAGTAAGTCCTTCATTCATTCCTCATCAACAAGCTTCAAAAGAAACAAGCACATCTAACTACAAAAAGGTTGAAGCAAATCATTTCTTGCTGTCTTTTGTTGAAAGCATTTTAGAACTTGTAAAAGTTGAAAGCTAATGGCTTTGTGAATTATGAATAGTGACTAGCATTGCCAGCAGGGAAATGTAAGAACTGCAGCTTCAGAATAATGTTAAGACAATTGGCTTTAACAAGAGAACACAAACCGAGTGAGTTGTTTTTCCTCTGAATTGAAGTGTATGCCTTTGGTGTATTAGGGTTTTTTTTTTTCTTCACTCTTTATGCCTTGCTCCCCCCAAACCTGCACTCCATTCATTCTTTATTCACCCATTAACCTCACTACATGCTTTTAACACATCTCTGTTCTTTCACCCTTCTCTCTCTCTCTCTGGATTTTGGTAGCATGTGGCGAGTGGGTCTCCTGGTGGTGACTTTGTGTGCCACCCTAACATTGGCCCAATTTCCAAGAGAGTGTGTCACCCCTGAGGGGCTGCAGAGTGGCCAGTGCTGCCCATCCCCTACAGGGACAGTGGGGGACGAGTGTGGCGCTACCACAGGAAGGGGGCAATGTGTAACCATCACGGCTGACAACCGGCGCCACGGACCCCAGTACCCTCATGATGGGCGAGATGATAGAGAGAGGTGGCCGCTGCGATTTTTTAACCGGTCATGCCAGTGTAATGGAAATTTCACTGGGTACAACTGTGGGCGCTGTCGACACGGTCTGACAGGTCCGAACTGTGACCAGAGGATCTCTGTGGGTAAGAGGATGGATGCTGTCTTAATGTTACACTGCCACTATCTAGACGATTCAGGTCATATTTTGATGCCTCTGTCATACTGTACCCTTTAAGACTGGCAGACAAGGGAAAAATACACATGTCAAGGGAATGAAGACACCACTAAATCCTTGAGGAAAGGAAATGTCCATGTTAATTTTTAATGACATTTTCTTTCCTTCCCTCACGTTTTCTTCCTTCTGCATCTCAACTATCACTCTTTCTTTCAATTTCTGCCCTCCCCTCCTCGCCCTTTCCACTTTTCCTGCCTCCCCTCCTTCCTCCATTCCCCTTGATCCCTTTACTCACCTCTCCCTAGTAAGGAGGAATATCATGCAGATGAGTGCAGCTGAGAAGCAGGCATTTGTGAATGCCTTGGACCAGGCTAAGAGGACTATCCACCCTGACCTAGTCATCTGTACAAGGAGGTACTCACAGAAACATATTCAATGTAACACCAATTACTTTTGTTGCCACTCCATGGGATTGGGTAGAAGAAGGCCTTCATAAACATAAAAATTGACAGACCAAATCTAGGCAACTACAAAACTGGCAAAATGAATGTTCAACCTATAATAGACATTGTTATAATGCTAAACTTTATTTATATGGCAGCTTTCCAAGAATCACAAGTTTTAGTCAGTAATGAATAAAAACAAAGTGTAAAAGTGTTTTAACAACTGGCTTTACGTGGTGATTTAACAAACTGAGCCAGCATCCTCAGGCAGGTTGTTCAACAGTAGAGTGACTCTAATGGAGAGTGATCAGCCCCTTTGGTCTGATCAGTCCAGACTGTGGAAGAGACAGCACTGCTCTGCCTGACGATCTCAAAGCTCGTCTGGCTTTGTCTGTTTTGTTTGAAGTTAAAAGGTCAATAACGTAGCTAGGGGCTAAGCCATGTTAAGTTTTGAAAGGAAATTGTAAAATCTTAGAATCTATTCCAAAACAAATAGGTAGAAAAAAAAAGACTGAAATCTGGGTGATATGATCTCTTTGGCACTGGACAGACCCCGGGCGGAAGCTTTGTGGATAAGCTGCAGGCAGGCGGGGGGGCTTTTGAGCGGAGCCGGAGTAAAGGGATTTGCAGTAGCCTAAGCAAGAGGAAAAAAAATGTATGAATAACCCTCTTCCTAATCAGCTGAGATTTGTAGTATATTTAATTCTCTAAATTATTCTCCTCTGCAGGAGGCACATCTGCACCCCCTTTTAACCTCCTAACCTCCTGGTCAAAAATGAAATAATTTCAACAGTCCTAAGTTCTTAGCTAAGGGTTTCATGATTGAAGTTAATTTCCCCATGGCACACAACTGGCTTAAAGACCAGAAAAAGCCTGAGGGGAAGAAAAGCTACCCATCTTGGGTTTGAATTAGAGAACCTGTGTTACTCTATGTGCATACATACACACAATCACTTCAAATCATTCAAAATGGGACGACTGAAGACCTTTCCCCTCATCCCTAGGTACCAGGAGGTGTTTGGGCCTGATGGCAACACCCCCCAGTTTGAGAACATCACAATATACAACTACTTTGTTTGGACCCACTACTATTCTGTGAGTAAGACCTACCTGGGAGCCGGTCAGCCCAGCTTTGGAGGGGTGGACTTCTCCCACGAGGGCCCAGGCTTTGTCACCTGGCACCGCTATCACCTGCTGCAACTGGAGAGAGACATGCAGGTCGGTGGAGGGAAAACTGAGGAGGGAGTGCAGAGAAAAGATGAAGGGACAAATGAAAATGAATGAGGAAGGGGGGGGGGGGGGGGTTTGGGGGTGATGGTAGAGAGGAAAGCAGAGGGAAAGGGGGGGGGAGAAAGAAGGATGGGAGAGGGGATGAGGGGAGAAAGGAAGAAGTGCAGGGGTTTTAAGAGGATAAGAGAAAGCAGTGGGAAATCCTAGAGGAGACTGATGAGATTGGGAGGGAGGAGACGAGACAGGGACAGAGGTAAAAGAGAAATATGTGAAAGTGGGTAGGGCAGAAAATGAGAGGCATAGTGGGGAAGTAAGGAGGTTAGTAAGATGAAGAAAATGAGAAACAAGGAAACAAGGCATTAATTCAGGCAAAAAATATTATTATGCACACAGTCGCACAATTATACACTCAGCCATCCGTCCTCCAGCTGTCCGTCGCTCCATGAACACATTTTGGCATAAACCTTACACCTTCCTCCCTCCCTTTGGGTATCCAGGACATGCTGGGGGACCCGACCTTCGCTCTGCCCTACTGGAACTTTGCCATCGGTGGCAGTGAGTGCGACATCTGTACCGATGACCTGGTGGGAGCCAGGAGCAGCTTCGATGCGAGCGCCCTCAGCTCCAACTCCGTGTTCTCCCAGTGGAGGGTCATCTGTGAGAGTGTGGATGACTACGACACTTTGGGCACCATCTGCAACAGTGAGGACAGAGGCTGCTGCTACACTCACAGAAACATACACACACATACGCACTCCAAGTGTCAAAGTAACTATCGCAGCCTTCAACAGAGAGTGAGATACTGATGTACAGTGTAGTCTCAGCTTCCTCAGAAAAGAGGGCAAACGACTCATAAAGAGAGCATGCAGAACATTAGCTACTATAAATAATGCCTCACAGCTGTTGAGGTGCATTCGATATTGCTGGGTATTACTACAGCGTGTCAGAAACTCCTCCACTAGTTAAATAGTATCTTTTCAGACACTGTGTGCATCCCAAGTACTGCACCAAAGAACATTGTATCATGACATACTGGATTTTGAAACATACTCACCATAACATGTTTATTCATACGCTGAATGCAGAGCTATGAAGTTTCACACTAGTTTCACTATAAAGAGTCTAAAATGTGCATCGGGGGGTATCAGGGAATAAGGGAATGCTGCTTGTGTGTGTGTTGCAGTGGAATAAGCTGTTTAGGTGTTTAGACTTGAGAGGTATTGGATGTCATTCTACACTGGCACTGGATTTCACCCCATGGTCAATGCCTTTGTTTATTTTTTTTTTCTTAATAAACCTGTTTCATACAGTATGATGATTTTTCCCCCATCAGGTATTACCAAATAATCAGGAATGTCAGGGTTCCACTGAAAGTTCATGGCTTTGAATGAGCAATTTCATGTATAAGGAAAAGAGAGTAGCCCAGGTGCTGGTGATCTATCTCATTAATCCGCTTGCAGAGCTGTGACAGCCAAGGTATTTCCTGCATCAACATGCAACATCTCCTTAAATGTTTGAGAGGGTTGCCTCATTTGCGCGTGTGCCTGTTGAAGGAAGGAATCTAGCGGTCTACTGGTTCCTTTGATCTAAGGGAATAATCTTCAAACAGACAGACAAATCCGTTATGTAGCCTACTGTTTGTGTTTGTGTGCATGTAAGTGTGTGTCTGTGTGTGTGTGTGTGTGTGTGTGTGTATGTGCATGCATGCGTATATGCCTGTGTGCATGTGAGAGAGAGAGAGAGAGAGAGAGAGAGAGAGAGAGCAACAAAGTGACAGAAAGTCATGCATGTTAAAGATTAAGAAAGCCCCACCACACATGACTTGTAGTAAATAATTAAAAATGAAAGCTGTCATCCCATCATTTATGAGACTGACAACTGGTTTAGTCTCTCATGCAGAATTAGAAAGCAAATTATTTTTAATTTTACACATCCACGCTAATGATTGTCTTCAGAGTATAGAAGTGATTATATTTTATTTTAATTAGACAGTGCTATGCCTGACTGTGCATTCTGTCCCGCCCAGACACAGAGACTAGTCCTATCAGGAGGAACCCAGCAGGTAATGTGGCGCGGCCCATGGTGCAGAGGCTGCCGGAGCCCCAGGACGTGGTGGACTGTCTGGAACTCAACACCTTTGACACTCCTCCTTTCTACTCCACCTCCTCTGAGAGCTTCAGGAACACCATTGAAGGTGGGTGGAAGGCTGAACAGCTACCCAACAGCCCTATGGGGATATTTAGGTTCAAGGGAGCTCAGATTGGGGCTACAAGGCTGTTGAAATACTGCGTGCCTGTGCAAATACAATTAAAAAACCAAAAATGCAGAGACACACACATTCATTCTCCCACCCACACACACATATGGCTAGATCCATCACAGCATTTGCCATTCCTAATGTTGTTAATCTGTGCTTTTCTTCTCTGGTGTCGTTCTTGCCCTTCCTTTAGGCTACAGTGCCCCTCAAGGGATGTATGATCCTGTAGTCCGCAGCCTCCACAATCTGGCTCACCTGTTCCTGAACGGGACAGGCGGACAGACTCACCTATCCCCCAATGATCCCATCTTTGTGCTGCTGCACACCTTCACTGATGCAGTTTTTGATGAGTGGCTCCGCAGGCACATACCAGGTACACAAATGATCTGAAAGATGAATAAATGAGCAGAGATAAAAGTAGACAGACATGCATGCACACACAGACTGCAGACCGTGGCACAAACCTGTTTTTTCTGTGTCTCTGCCTCTATAGGTGAGGCAGTGTACCCTGAGGAGAATGCTCCTATTGGTCACAACCGCAGGTTCAACATGGTTCCTTTCTGGCCTCCGATCACCAATGCTGAGATGTTTGTGTCTGCTCCAGAAAACCTCGGATATTCCTACGAGGTCCAGTGGCCTAGTAAGTGACATGCACACGCATATACACACACACAAACGTAGTTGATCTGTGTTGACCTTTGTCTTCCTCTGCTTCACATCTTCCATCTTCCATAGCTCGTGCCTATACTCTGTCTGAGATCATCACCATTGCAATTGTTGCTGCGGTGCTGGTTGTGGCAGTGGTGGGTGGTGTCATTGCCTGTGCTGTGCGCGCCCGCTCATACCGTTCAGCTGAGGCCCTGGAGCCACTCCTGGGAGAGACCTTCCGACGCTACTCAGAGGACGACCGCAGGATGGACAAATCACAATCCGTTGTCTAGATGGATGCCTTTCTAGAAAGGCCATAACCTTTTCATGCATTTGTTTTGTTTTTTTTTATTCCCCCATTCTCCTAATAAAGTTTTACCAGTTTTGAGACTTTTGTCCGCTTGACTGTGTCATTGTGTTTGTGATGCAGAGGAGATCAGACTGCAGCCAGCAGATTAAACTGCTTGGATCAGCATAACTGATAATGAATGGGTGATGAGCTCTTTGTGCACACTGTGAGGGTTTATTTGTCGGCTCTTTTTGCACTATGGTTGGGTGTCAGATCTCAAATAAACATACTCTGACAACACATACTTATTTCTCTCCTTTATTTAACTGCTTCAGCTCTCAGATGTGTCTCTGGATAAAATTATGAATCTGGCTTTTAACTTAGTGGAGCATTTATTCATACTAACACATTAAATCATAAATAGATCAACATGTAGGAATGATACAGCAATAACATAGAATGGGGGGAGGGGAGTGGTTACCCTAAAAGATGATGTTTGTACTCAAATCCCATCCCATGATATGGTCATGAGGTAGGTTTATTACTGATGGATGAACATTACATATGAGCAGGCCATAAGCAGGACTGTCTAAACTGAGCCCCTCTCCCTGCTCACTTAAATGTGCTTGCCTAAAACTGGCAGCAAAATAGCAAACCAAACCACTTATATGTAATCTCTCTTCTAACAGATGACTCAGATTAAGATCATGGAAAATTTCCATGATTTGAAAACAGGGCATAGACCGCCCTCGTGTGGATGCAAGGTATTATTGCTTCACAAGGGAAAGACATGGTAAAATTCTTTATCTTTTCAGTATATTGAGCTTACATGTTCTGAATGATGCCAAAACATATTTATGCATCTAGGGAACAGGGCAGGTCTTGTGGAACCTGCATTTTAAAGTACTTTAAACAATTTTTAAAATAGCTTGAGGTAAACAATTTTACCTCCTCTGACCAGTTAGGACCTTTTTGTTAAGGCTGAAGCATATTAAACCATGTTTATCAAGCAGTTTGTATCTCAAAACAGACTGACATTTAAAAATGTGGTTGTATCTCGTGGCACCAAACTGGGCCCTCAAACAAAATTAGACCATAAGGTTTGTATCTTTTTATGTCTTTAGCCACTGATGACCATAATGACCAAATACGTATAATGGGGTATTTTACTTACAATGTAGTAATAAAGCCATTGCTTTCTGGTATTGTGTTTTTCTTTATATGGTTCAGTCCTGCCAAGTTGCATGAAAGTATTAATTTAACTCATCTGTCTTTGTAAAAGTGCTCATATTTTAGCATTGCCTACATGTAGACTGTGAAAGATGGTCTTTAGCACATTTCTTATAGAGGGTATCGGGTAATTTTGTATCAAATAATAAATTTTACACAAAGGTTTGCATGTATGTCTGACATATAGGATGTCCAGGGCCTTAGACATTTTTACATAGCTCATTTTAAGTAAATTTTGGACAGCAAGTAAATACAAGGAAGCTGCAAACCTGCAAAGGTAGAGGCATAATAGCTTTGAAGAGGCTGATCAGGTGTTGGATGTACAAGCTGTTGTACAGGTTTGGGTGTGATGGGGCCCAGAGTGATGTGCCTTCATGGTGCCCAAAATCTCTGGTGGCACCCCTGGTTATATCTTGGTCCAAACAGTTTATAGTATAAGAGAAAAGGAAAACCTTCCATGGATAAGTCCTTATATTTTGGAGGACAAATGCATTTTCAGTGAATTAAGGTATGCACTGCCAAGATATGACCTTTTCATCATCAAGAAAGACACATAATGAGGTAGCCAGCTCTGCATTTATGTGTCCCTTACTAATGCAGATGCTAACTGCCACCTGTCTTGTGTAATTACACACTAAACCTGACACCAAATAATTTGATGCTGTTGCTTTCTGGAAGCCTATATTTCATCAGATGTGAGTGATGTTGAAAAGGAAACAGCCGAGAAGAAACAAGAGAGCCCGATTAGTTCTATTACCAACGCATAATGGAGGTCAGAAGTCTGTTCTGTCAGATCCACACGGAAAGACGCAACTTTTGAAATAAAAGCTGGTCATTTAGTGGCTGTTTTTAGAAAGCATAGGCTACTTTTTCAGAACCTACTCCACTGTGAGTAGACAAACACAGCGAGATTCGATGGAATATTTTTAACTTGCATTGGAGTTTATTTTTGTTTAGAAACAAGTCGGCCGATCATTATCTTGGAATAAGGCAAAACAGGCTCCATTTGGAACCATACGCTGCTTTTAATAAGCCCAGAACTCTTGGAAGTTGGATCTGTTGGAAGTGGAGTATGCCTCACGTTTTAACTTGCCAGTTGTAGAACTGAGGGTCTTATTATTTAATTTGGAGTACCATATCCTATCAGCCAATTCCTAGTTATAAAGTGACAATGGAACATCCAGCACATTTTTGAAAGAAGTGGATTTGCTTTAGGAAAAGGTGAAATTAATTGACAAATGTTCAGATTCCCCCATTGTGTATTGAGAAAACTCTTGGCTAAAGATTTTAGGACTTCATATTTAGGGTTGGAAACGTAAACCTAACCTTTTTTTTCTCTTTAAAAAAATATTGGAAATACTGAAACAATACCCAACCCTATTCATATTTGCATTATTTGATATGGATATCTTTGCAGTACTAAACTCGACAGTGCATATTAGTGGCTTTGTTTTTCTATTCTGTGTATGTGGGGGAAGACAGCAAATGAGCTTAGCCTGTAGGCTGCATAAAAAAAGAAAAGACAGAAAGAAAGATACACACACACACACACACACACACACACACACACACACACATACACGCACACACACGCACAAGCACATGCAAGGCCAAGTGTCCATCTGCGAAGCGGGTTTATGTTCCCACCTGTCCCAGTCATTTCCATTTGAAAACACAGGCTCAGTTGCAGGGCATGGATGTGATAGACAGAACCTGATAGACAGCACCTGCTATTTATCAGTGACGGTATTCAGTCCAATCCAGACCCAATGAGCGGTCGTCAGGCCTGCCATCAGGGCCAGACAGGACAGCAGCCTGGCCGGGAGCCTCTGCAGCCTTACCAAAACACATCCTGGAAGAGCAGTTGGCCCAATCTGCAAGTGGGCGGGAGTGATATTTCTTGGATTGTGTTTTCTTTAGAGAGTTACATGGGTATCTACAACAGAACTCAACTCTGTGTCATCCTCCCATTAGGCAATAGGCCTATATACATAACAACTGGACTTACACTGCAAAAACATCCACTACACCAAGTAATTTCTGCTATTGTCTTAAAATTGTGCCTGGAAAATTTCCTTTAATCAAATACCATCTTAAGCCCAGTGGTTACTTTTTATTAGAACATGCCCAAAACATATCCAACTGCACTGGAAGTAAGATACATCAAGCTATATCTCCACAGAGATGTTTTTAATTTGCGCCAAAGAAAGTAAGATTTTAAGACTCAGTACAAGACTGAATTATTGTTATTATTTCCATTTGCTACTGAAGGCTTTTACCTCAGTTTACTGACCTGAAAAGAGACGGGACGCTTGGAGAAACAGAGAATGTTTAAGATCAGTTTTTCTCTCTCTAAGAGATGGTGACAGTGAAAAGACAATCATGGATTTATTAATGTGGATAGATGTGACACAAAATCTTCATTTGGCCGCCGCCACCCTCCCAAGAGAGAGGATCATTAGTGCCTTTTTATGTCAAGTGTGCTCTTACGAGAGTCATCTTGCTCATTCTTGGGTGCAAAATAATGAATAATATTTTCACAGCCACAGCACATAGGTGTTATATATAGTGGAAAAGACAGCAGGAGGTTAGCTAGGGGTGGAAAAGGTCTTGTTGCCTGTGGCCCTCTGACGTATTCCTCATAAATGTTTGAGGGAGAGGGAATTTGAGCCTGGTTGTGAACACCAGCAGATAAGGTTTCAGCCTTAATGAAACGGGACAGGGAAATGTTAACACTTCCTCTCTGTGCTACAAATGGCAATCCACTGAAATGAGGATTTAAAATTAAAGGTGAGATGTGGCAAAAATATATATATCTGTTAGATAACAAATTAGTTACCATGACTGATTTGTTTTAGCTGCTAAATAAGCAGAAGTGGTAATGTTTTATTTTACACAAAAGAGGAGCTATTGTTTTGTATAACACGTCCAGGTGCCTAAAAAATGAAGTTAAATGCACACTGCCATTCCTTCTCATCTTAAAACACTTTTTACGCCAGCCTCTAGGCAGGGCAATTGTTCATCTGGAGAAGGATAAACCAGGCTGTGATGGCTGGGTTTCAATAAAGCTTGCAATGTGAACAGATGGCTTTGATTAATGTGAAGGCTCCCGACAGAATCTCCCTAGATGCCTCCTATTTTCTAAATGAGACATTTGTGTGCAAATGTATTGTTTGTCAAGTTGTCTGTACTTCTAACTCCAGTAATAAAAGTGAAAGTAAACTGCAGTTTTGGGGATTTAAAAAAGTATCACAAGTTCACTCTCCCTTGGTATGCCTCTGACTTTAGAGGTTGAAAATATCTCTGTCACAACTTTACTTTCCTCAGCTTTCTGTAGAATGTATTACTCCTCTTACCTAATCCTCCTCTTCTCACATCTCCTCTCCTATCTATCCTGTTACTCCATGGCATATACACACCCATTATCCTGGCACATAGATGAAAGATACAGTATGTGATCTGAGTATGCATTCCAGTCTGTTTAAAGAAGCTTGTGTGTGTATGACAGCAAGAAATACAGAAAATGAGTAGGCACTAGTCTAAAGCATACATTCACTTACATTCATTAGTACCTAACATAAGTGAGCAACAACAGGGTTAACTGTAAGGTAGCACTAGTGTCATTGATAACAATGGTGCTGCATAGCTCTGCATAAAGAACAGATTTTCTCCAAGGCAAAATACAGCTCACTGGTTTGGAAATAAATATATTTATGCCAAAAAAAAAAAAAAAAAAAAAAAAAAAAAGATTTTTTGCATCAATCCTAAAAATATAACTGCAGACCCAGACGTCCTTGTTTAACAGCTTGAAAATCTCAGATTCCTCATACATTTCTCTCTGTTCAGCATCTGTGGGTATGGGAAGTCAAACTGTGATATTCACTACTTTACCCCACATAGGATTATTTGAAAAACAGACATCACACAGCATCAAATAACGAGATGTTTCTGGGTCATCCATCATAACATATGCATGACCCAGAAATCAATTCAAAGTGAATGCTAGATTCTCTGTCACCTTTTGCACTGAGGTACATGAGGAGCTTAGTGAGCAGACTGAGAGATGTCTTAAAGCAGATAAAAAGACGTTGATGCAGAAATCTAACAAATGAACATTTAATAAGACCACAGATACATTCAGTTACATGATGCAATGCAGACAATATTACATATTGCCAAACACACAAGTATGTGTTATGGTTCTGAGGACTACTGATATAAATGAAACAAAATCAGTAACAGTGAATGTAAGACAAATTATAAATCAGTTCATATAAAACAAATGAACTCTCACAGCTATGAGGAGGTTTCTACATCTCTTGTCAAGATTGCACATTCCACTATAACAAAATTCCCTTGAAGCTCTACAAAACAATAAGAACTGGCCAGGTTAAAGAAAATGAAAACGGTAATAAATAAATAATAAATCAATAAATAAATCATTGTTACTCTCTCAGTTGTATATTTGGAGTACAACAGAAAGTAACAGTAACATCTGAACAGATGAAAAAGAAACAAAGGTTTGTACTATTTGATTAATGCGACTAACACAACTTATTACTAACACGTAATGAAATGCATTTCCCACGTAAGAATTTGTGACATATTTCTAGTTGGTAAAAAGCTAGCATGTAGAGATGAGAAATAAAAGTAGCTTACAACTATTTCCTAAAATTCCTAAAACCTCAATGCCATACAAAAGATTGGCAGAAGCACTTGGCATTTTTGGGTCTTAGGAGTGTGTTAGAGTAGTTGACTGGATGAATATAAATCAAGAGACAGCGGTAGATACAAATCACATTTTGTTGATGGATGTTTATGTTGCATTAGTTTGTACATCCAATAGATTTGGAGGATAGCAGGCTATTTATGAGTGTGTGAACGTGTTTAGTGGTGCATATAAAAAGCCATACCTCATCTACAATAGGCAGGATAAGCTCATATCTCTATTGTGACTAACCTGAATATGACGGCTAAGGCATTTTGCAATCAGCTGGGATACTAATGTACAGCATGTAAATGCCTTGTCGTCTTTTCTTTGCATTTTCACGATCAATGTGAGTAATTTGAAGAACATCCTGAGCTCATATGTACAGGGATATTCATAATTGAGATTCATAGAACACAAACAGATTAGCCCAAATAACACCTTGTCAGGAGTTTCTATTTGGAATACTGCAGATGAAGAGAAAACTGGCCCAAATAGCTACAAATGAACATAAATGATTTTACACTTACTTACTCTCAAATGATTCTGAGCATCACTACTTTATATGCAACCTGTCACTTTATGCGTCTACCTCTGCCTTTTAGCCTTTGTGTGAAGCAGCTCCACACAATGCAGCTACATCACCCTGCTGAATTCTGTTTTGATCTGTTATTTTGTTGATGACATCAATAAAACGGGATGTGAGGAACGTGTCTCAGGAGAGCACAGTGAGGACTACAGTTCCCTTGGTCCTTTTGAGGATGTCCACGGCCTCAGCGTGAGTCACGCCCTCCAGGCAATGTCCATTCACAGCGATGATCTGATCTCCACTTTTTAGCCTGCCGTCCTCTATGGCCGCCCCCTACAAATCACAGGGAGACGTCACTCACCAGCATAAACCCATCTGAGATCACAAACTCTTAAAACCATACCACAAACAGCAGACTGTTTGCATTCTTGTAAGAAGTAATGACCCAAGAAAATTTAGTAATATCTTGTCAACATGTAATAAAGTGTCCTTCCAGATGGGTCAAAAATATAATAAGCTTGTTAATGTAATAAAGTTAAGTATAATGCAATGAAATCACACTATTACATCAGCTGGCGATTATTGCTTCATGATTTAACAATAGTGACAGATAATGTAACAACTCTATAACACTTGTTATTCTAGCAGGTTATTGCATCATTGCTTATTATTATTACATCATAAGCTACATATGTTTCACAGCCCTTATAAAGTAATGTGTCTGTTAATATAATGGGATCTTATTGCATCATCCTGCAATTTTATTACATTTAGAGGATTTATCACATTCTCAACCTACCTGAAACTCATCAGTTGCCAACCTTAAAAACGTTTACATTGAGACTTCTTGAGACCTGCCAGTATGTTAAACTGAATTAAATGCTGCAATGTTAGGACAGGACTCTTGAGATTTCCCTCCCCATGACACTGAGAACTTTCTCTTACCTTATTAAAGATAGTTTTGATGTAGATGGGTAGGTCTCCGTGAGGGCTGCCGAACCCTCCTACAATGCTAAAGCCCAGGCCAGCAGAGCCTCTCTCCAGAGTGATAGTCTTATACACACGCGCACTGCAGAGGAGGGAGAAGAATACAAATAAATGTGTGTGTGTGTGTGTGTGTTTCTGGGTGTTTAGGTGTGTGGAAATGGGTGTGCATGCTTTTGAAAGTAGTTTTTGCATTGGCATTTGCAGTAGGTCAGGTCACTGAAAAACACTGTGTGTGTGTGTGTGTGTGTGTGTGTGTGTGTGTGTGTGTCTCAGTATGTGTGTACAGGATGGATGAGACTACTGTTAAGGAGGTAACTGATTGAAATGGATTTCTGTAAGACAGACATAAAAAACAGAGTAGTAAATGTGTTCCTCTGCGACCTTGGAAACACAATGAATCCTAGGCTGATTATTAGAGAGCTGAGGGACAAAGAATGCCAGTCACAAAGCTTAAGTTCCTAATTATTGTCAAGGAGACCATGGTGTTTTCTATGTCCTTATTCAGTGAACAGAGACAGAATCAAACCGGTGTTGTATGGCACAACAGCAGAAGAACGTCAGCAAAGTGATTCGAACCAGAGGTTGTTGAGATGGGACGGCTGGCTCCTGGCTTGACCTGACGACAGGCCAGGCGCATCAGTATGATCCTGTGTACCACAACCCCCAGCACCTGCTGCCACCTGGACAGACAGACAGACAGATAGACACACACACACACACACAAAAAGAAATAGAATGAAAAAAGTGTTAGATATAAATGTGGCAACATACGCGCACACTTGCCTTTCAAAGTATTTTATCAAGTGTCATTAAAAGCTATTAGTGAGACTGGCAGCTCAGTGCTTCCAACTAAATGGCCGAGAGATATTAATTCATGATAACCCACAACTGTAATGCAACTGTCCTAATATTAGTGCACCTGGAGTAACATCACGGGAAGGATGTTTAAATGTTAGCAGTCATTTTTGACAACCTACTTGTCGAGAAATACTGATATCCAATGCCTAGCGCATATCTAATTCTCGTTCTCTCTCTGCATATAAAGTTTCCAGAAATGTATTAATCTGAAGGCTGTCAGTGTCAGGCAAGGGTATTGCACACTTGCCTCTGAAATGGCGATGTTCTCATGGACATCATTGATAATAAGTAGACTGATTAATTTTGTTTTTGAGCTAAGGACTTTCAGTTGAGTTGGCTATATTTAGGCATACCTTTCAAATTAAAATGACATACTGTATGTTGGTAGCTTTAATAGAAGCAATAACGACCTAGAGGCAGCAGGTAATGGATCATTATGGGTTTTTACTGTCACTTGGTTTTCTCCTCCTGTGTATCAAGCTTAACAATGCATGTGACAGTACTCCACAAAATCTTACTTGCATGATTGCACAATAGCTTGCTGCCTCCCAGGCAGCACAGGTTAACAATCGAACGCTCTGACATTACCTGAAGTGTGATGCTTCCCGTGACACTCTTCAGCAGGGCTCCAGCATGGACATGAGTCATCCCCTTCACGGACACATCGTTGATACTGATGATCCTGTCTCCAGTCTGAGGCATGTACACACACACAAACACATGCGCACGTACGCACACACACACACACACACACACACACACACACACACACAAACACAGTTATATACAAGTCTAATCTAAACTTCTGTTATGTCTTAGCTTGTCATCTTGTTTTTGTCATTGTTTTGATTTATGATGTCCCTTTTTATCTCATTGGAATAAAATAATTTCTGCTTAATATACCATTGTATGGTATCAGTGATGTAATTTGTTTCACAAAGCTCGAAGCTCACACACACACACACACACACACCCACACACAGGCGCTTCCCACCTGTAATTGGTGTGTTTTGGCAGCCAGTCCGTCGGTATCCATGGCAGCAATAAAAAGAGGTACGTTGCCATGGGGACTACCCACTCCTCCTGCCACACTGATGCCCAGGGAGTCGCATGCACCCTGTGGTGACACAACACATACATTATACAGCCTGGTTTCTAAAACTGTGATGTAAAAGGCATCGCATGGCTACAGATGGACACTGCAAGACAAGAACAGCTAAATGTTTTCACGGTCCAGATTTAGACTGTGAAAACATTTAGCTGTCCAGATTTGAGAAGCTATATGGGTGTAAAAAAGTTGCTGAAATGAGCCACAACAAAATTCCAACCATTTTAAAACACACTGAGTCTATCCAGGACAGTACGAGACACTGAAAGAGGTATTTAGAGGTTTCATGGCTCACCTTTTGTATGACAACTTTTCTTATGTCAGAGTGGTCTTCAAATACTAGAGGAAGGGAAAGAGAATAATGTTTGCGTAAACGCTTTGAAGACAGTATTACTTGAAAAGAAGTGTTGAACATGTGAGACACAAGACATCCATGACTACAATCCAGATAATAAACATAGTTTGTATTTTTTCTCCGTTCTTCTGTCAACCAATAGTCCACTCACAGGAGCTCCCTGCTTTACTCTGTGTCTCCTGCTGGCCGGAGGAAGTATCACATCCACCGGAGGGGGTCAAGGTAGAGCAGTCGCAGTCTTCGCTCTGGATAAAACACAACTTAAAGTACTCCTACACAAAGTATCGCTGTTAACAAAATTCATTTTAGGGGTAGCAACTGAACTAGAGGTACATAATGGAGCTATTTTACTGTGAAAAAAAGGCTGGCTTGGCTGGTAAAATTTATGTATACCTTACAAATTATGAATTAAAAACATCCTACATTTTTGCATAGTCAAAGAAAATAAAAGCCAACAAATTTAGCAACACGAACAAGTAAGAAAAATTGTCTACCTGGTTCCCCTGGGAGTACTGCAGCCCCGCTTTGAAGCGAGCCACCTCCAGCTGGACGACTCCACCGCAGCTCTGAGAGCAAAGCCACACAACACACATCAGGTGATAGGCCCGTAAAAAGTGAACAAAGCATTATTCGTTTGTTTACACAGTTTGTATGTGTGTGGGACTGTCTGGGCCCGTGTGTGTGTGTGTGTGTGTGTGTGTGTGTGTGTGTGTGTGTGTGAGGGAGTGAGTGTTGGTGGGTGAGTGTCAGACCTGCAGCAGCTTCTCTGCATGTTCCTGTGTTGCTGCACGGATGTCTTCGCCATTGATTGACAGAATCTGGTCACCTAGCAACAGCCTGCCATCCGTATCTGCCACGCCTCCTCTGATGATATCTGACACAAAGATGCCTGTGTCATTGCTGTTGGAACAGAAAACAAAGATAAAAAAAAAGATCCCATATCTGCATTACGTGACCTGTACGCCTGCCGCTCGCCATAATGACATCACACGATAAAGCAAAGACATGTACCTGCATGACAATCTGCACTTAAACACTTCACGAGTCGTGTATCCTTGCGGTGTTTCACTCTGCCCTTGCTCCCACTTTTGTGATAAGCGCATGACATACAGCAACTGCTTGAGATTGCATTATGTGCAAGGTTTAAAAATAAGTTAGCTCTTTGCTTCAGAGATGAACTTTGCCTCTATCTAATGCCTGACTTCTGACTTCTTCTCTATGGGTTGGTGTGCTGACCATAACCTCTTCTCTACACACTGATAATTCAGGAAAGACATTAACCATATCTGATATGACAAACATGGTTTAGATTTGTGGTAAGATAATTCATCATAATAAAGACTTTGAGGATCTTTTTCTTGACATAATTCAAAAAACACATATATTCTGTGTCGAAAAGTGTTCCTCATTTTGAACAGTCTACAAGTAAATGTAAAAATAATGACTTAAAAAGTCATTCCTGGTCTTTGTGTGCAAGGAAGCTCTTCCTCAAAAGTAAAAAGTAAAATCTGTGACACATCTTTTTTCTGTTGTGATGTGAATGCAATAGACTATAAAAATCTATTTATGCTATGCAGTACTGTATAACATTAAGTGTCACACAAAAATATATAAAAAAGACAATTATAATTGACCTTAAAAGTTTTGGAAGTTTCATCTTGAAACTCAGCAAAGCAAAGTTGGAAGTGGGACGGCAAGCTTAAGATTAAGCTGAAATGTCTCAAAGAAATCCATTCAGGCAAGACTGTGGTTCCTGTTTAAATCACTGGTCTCAACACACAGCCTGACTGTAGCAGGATGAGAAAATGCAAACTGATAGTACTTAGTCTTCACATACGTTGAAGTCAGGTGTGTACATCAGTTTGTCCAAACTGAAAACAAATTTGATGTTGCTGTGTTGCCATTATAATGGAGAGCAGGGAAATAAACAGCCAGAAAGCTACTTGTATGTCCTATTTAAAAGAAAAATATCTAATGAGAAGAATGATCAGGACCATTGTTCCCTTTAAATGGCATTTGTTATAAAAATATGAACACATTAACATTGCTCACCCTTTAGAATTTACTTATTTATTAATGCAAAAACTAAAAGTCATTGGTGGTGCTCTACAGTTAGGACTCCAAATCACTGCAGGTGTCACCCTTTATCCAACATATTGTCCCATTTGCCAGCGGTTGAATGAAAAGTGGTTTGTGATGCCTGTTGTAAATATAACAACAGCTGGGAAGCTTTTTTATGTGGTTAAACAAAACCTTGACTATACCTCTTCCCCACGGTGCCGAGGCCCAGCGCCTCTCCAGGACGAGACCTCAGTTCCAGGGTGAAGACGTCCCACAGGTCCTCCTCCCTGTAAGCCTCTTGGTGCCTGAAGACACACAGACGTACCCGCTGGGTGGTGAGACGTAGCACCCCGATGGCCTCCTCATGAGTGGCCTGACGCAGGTCGATACCGTTCACCTGGGACGGAGGGAGAGAACAGGGGAAGGAGACAGGTAGTATGAAAAAGGTTGGGAAAGACTGGTGGTGAGAAACTTTAAAGTATGAGTTTAGCAACACAGAGTGCTTTGGAAAAGAGACTGCTCTTTTGTTTATTCAACTACCAATTCAACAGCCATTTAGTACGGACTATTCATTTTTTGTAACACATGTAAGCCTCCCTTGTTCACTTTTTAGTTTTGTTGACTGCCACTTTAACTCTTCCATCCTTCCAGTATAAAAAAACCGAGTTACAGCTGATTCCTAAACAGATTTTGGAAAAGATGTTTCAAAAATGAAGTGTCTGCTTGATGATTGTTTCCCTCATTTGCACCCTGGTGAAGACCTAGCAGGTCCAAACTGTTTTTTTTTTTTTTTTTTTTGTATTTAGATTTATCGCTTTCCTTGCTCATGTTCTAAAAGTGCCACTGACATTATGTTAGCACAATTTCCCTTTTTGATATAAGTCAAATGGAAAAAAGTGAAAAACAGACACAACTAGAATTTAGAAGAATATTACAAGATACAGTATGGAGAAAACGGGACTCCTAACAACCATGGTAGGCGTGGTAGACCACCAAAACTATGGCTATCAGACAGACAGCACTTATAGCTTTCATCCTTGAGAGATTGGAAGAAAATTTAGCTCCATTCATGCTTCAGATCTGAAAAAAAAAAAAAAAAATCCACAGGTGTTTCGGTCTATCCATCCCCTGTGAGTAGACATCTCAACACTATGGATCTGAATCAATGTGCAGCTGTCAAAAAGCCTCTACTGAGAAAAGGAAAAAGACAAGACAGAAGACAGTTTGAACAAGAACGCTGAAACTGACACCTCTGATGTGGAGTACGGTTTTATGGACTGATGAGTCTAAATGTGAGATTTTTTGGAAGCAACAGAAGGCAGAATGTAAGCCATATGTCTACATCCATCAGTCAAGCATGGTGGAGATTCGGCGCAAGTTTGGGGATCTTTAACAACATCTGGAGCTGGTGATTTGTTTTTGATTGGATGCATCATGAATGCTGATAAACACAAATAAATCTTAATACATCAAGCAATGCCCTCTGGAAAATATTTTATTGGGAATAAATTTAATCTACAAGATAAGGACCCCAAGCACACTGCTAAGAACATCAAAACGTACTTGCAATACGCTACATAATTACAATATCACTTTTTTTCTCAAAGCAATTTTCCCAAATATGATGGAAGCTATAATAAAGACAATGGATTTACATAGTAAATACTAAAAAAACATATTATATTAGTTGTGGGTGCATTTGTGTGTAAAGAAAATGTTCGCAATTTTATGTTACATTTGTTTGGAAAATAAGTTTCCTGCAGTTAATGGCCATTTGACTTGTAATTGAATAAACAAATAGGTAGTCTCAGCCTTTTGCACTGTACTGTATATTACAAACTGTAGATGGATTCTATAGTTAATCCATAACCTGTGCATAACCTGTAATATGGTGATTACAGCAGTGTGGGCTGCAGGCACAACCTTGAGAATGTCGCTATTTTTAAACAGAATTTACATTTTTACAATAATTTAAAGCATCTGCACTGCAAAGCACTGCCACATAGTAAACACCACTGGTTGAAAAGGCTGTTAAGTTATAAGACACAAGTTGTTTTGTTGAGTTTATCCAGACATGGAAAGCCTCTCATCCAATCACAATGCATGGTTGGAAATAAATGTGATTAAGAAAAGGGGGGATTACCCACACACTGGATTAAAGCTCCTTTCTAAATATTTTTAGTCAATACAGTGCAGCGTCCTCAAGGTCTTTGTTACTTTTGCCTGATGAAGACCTTGGGGCAGCAGCATTGCACTGTATTGAAAAATAGTGTTTAGAAAGGAGTTTTAATTACGTACATACACAATCCCTTTTGGAATAAACTGAGACATAATGGTGTGTTTCTTTGTGTGTGAGTGTGTGTGTGTGTGTGTGTGTGTGTGTGTGTGTGTGTGTGTGTGTGTGTGTGTGTGTGTGTGTGTGCATACCTCCAATATCTGGTCCCCAGCTTGCAGCCTCCCATCTCTCTGGGCTGCTCCTCCATCATTCACTTCATGGATTATTACTGCCCCCTGGTGTACAAATCAGAGAACACACTCTAATTCTTAGCAAGAGCAACATCACAATCCAGAGCAGAACTTGTAGATTAATCAGCCATGTGTGCTAGGGTCAGGGTTCGGACAGGTGCCGGAAATTCTTGAAAAAACTTGAATTTTTTTTATGTGGTGTTTTCAAGGTTTGAAAAGTGCTTGGAATTTTGGATCAAGTGTTTTAAATTGCTTGAAAATTGATGGATCAGTGACACATTTTGAGCCTTTAAACTTTATTGTGTTTTCCTTTTATTTTGTCTCCCCTCTGTAGAATGCTCTCATAAAACACAATTATGGTTGTATAGCTGTTCTTAGTATAGTATAGTTGTATAGTATAGTTACAATACCATCTAATTTAATGCAATGATGTTTCTCTGTTTTTGTTGTTTTCAACCCTTGAAGGGTGCCTACATCTTTTCTTAAATCAAATTCAATTTACCACAGCTGTGAGGTGCTGGAAAAGCTTGGAGGTGCCCCTTAAAAATTCTTGTAAAGGTCTTGAATTTGATTTAAGAGAAGGAACCCTGTTTAATATTTGAGACAACTCCATGCATTTGCAAGTAAATAAATTTAAAACACACTCATGTAGCCTAATTTGAAGGTTTGTTGCTGCAAAGTGAACAAAATAATCTTGAAATATTGATTGATTAGAGTGGCGATTTCACTTAGTTGACAGTAAATTTGGCAGGGCATGGTACTTCACAGCCAATCAGAACTGAATATTAAACAGCATTGTGGCGTGTGCTGTATAGACAGTGTACGGTTTTTGTGATGTTGATGTCTCTCACCAGCAGAGTGTCACAGCCTCCTACGATGCTGAGGCCCAGGCCTGTATTCTGTTTACAGATCTCTATGGAGGTTTCCTTGCCAGCCACGATGGGACAGGTCAGAGGGTCAGGGACCTCCGAGTCCGACCCTAGCCAATCAGATCGCCCGATGGGAGAGGTCCGTGTGGTGTTGCCGGGTAAAGAGGAGGAGGAGGAGACGGGAAGGGTTAGGGAGGAAGCAGAGGGGACAGAGCAGGGATAGGAGGCAGATGCGGGGAGTGGCAGAGAGAGAGAGGAAGAGAGAGCCCTAGAGCGGCTGATGGAGAGTTTGACAGAGACCCGTTGTTTCAGTATCAAACTGGATACCTGAATACAGACACACAAGTTAAGTAAGGGTTTATCAATTAATCAAGAAAGCAAGCAAGCACGGAAGCAGTTAATTGGTTACTTCAACATGGCTACTGAGTGCATGTTTGTTGTGTGTGTGTGTGTTTACCTTGTCCACTGATAGCCCTGCCACAGGTTCATCACCCACTGCTATGATTCTGCTTCCAACCTTTATCCTGCCATCCTGTGAAAGAGATATAGCAAGAATAAAATCAAACAACTAGAAAAGTGAGAAAAATGTTTCATGGACAGACAGACATGGAGTAAGACTGAAAATCAAAAAACGCTCAGGACAAAAATGTTTTAATCGTTGCCTGGGCCATAAATAAAGAGACTAGACCCATCACATCACTGTTAACAGATGTATGTACTGTAAAGCTACACAAACCTGCACCTCTTTATTCTAATAGATTAATAATCAATAATGCTGGAGCCCAATTATCATGGCTCTACCTTGCTAGTTTAAAATCCAAAACCGGCATTTGGAAAAGTTACCGGAAAAATAATATATGTATTTTTTTTCCGATTCCAGACTAAACACTGCTGTGTACCAACATTAATGTGATCCTGATGGTGCAGATAGATAATAACTTTCAGGTTAAAAACAAATGGTTATTTCAGCTGGAATCTTTTTAAGTATCTCAAGAAAATTGCTGACATGTTTGTCTGGGATGGGATAAAATTCAGTTTAATAATTACAACAAAAAAGATCTGCAGTGAGAGCTGCAAAATAAACATATGACGCTGGCAGGGGTGAGATAAAAAGGCCAGATGGAATGCCTTTGAAAGAGAGGATGGGAGTGACAGAAATGTACACTATATTACCAAAAGTATTCGCTCACCTGCCTTTACTCATACTATGAACTGAAGTGCCATCCCATTCCTAACCCATAGAGTTCAATATGATGTCGGTCCACCTTTTGCAGCTATTACAGCTTCAACTCTTCTGGGAAGACTGTCCACAAGGTTGAGGAGAGTGTTTATAGGAATTTTTGACCATTCTTCCAAAAGCGCATTGGTGAGGTCACACACTGATGTTGGTCGAGAAGGCCTGGCTCTCAGTCTCCGCTCTAATTCATCCCAAAGGTGTTCTATCGGGTTCAGGTCAGGACTCTGTGCAGGCCAGTCAAGTTCATCCACACCAGACTCTGTCATCCATGTCTTTATGGACCTTGCTTTGTGCACTGGTGCACAGTCATGTTGGAAGAGGAAGGGGCCCGCTCCAAACTGTTCCCACAAGGTTGGGAGCATGGAATTGTCCAAAATGTTTTGGTATCCTGAAGCATTCAAAGTTCCTTTCACTGGAACTAAGGGGCCAAGCCCAGCTCCTGAAAAACAACCCCACACCATAATTCCTCCTCCACCAAATTTCACAGTCGGCACAATGCAGTCTGAAATGTACCGTTCTCCTGGCAACCTCCAAACCCAGACTCGTCCATCAGATTGCCAGATGGAAAAGCGTGATTCATCACTCCAGAGAACGTGTCTCCACTGCTCTAGAGGCCAGTGGCGGCGTGCTTTACACCATTGCATCCGACGCTTTGCATTGCACTTGGTGATGTGTGGCTTGGCTGCAGCTGCTTGGCCATGGAAACCCATTCCATGAAGCTCTCTGCGTACTGTACTTGGGCTAATCTGAAGGTCACATGAAGTTTGTAGCTCTGTAGCAATTGACTGTGCAGAAAGTCGGCGACCTCTTTGCACTATGCGCTTCAGCATCCGCTGACCCCTCTCCGTCACTTTACGTGGCCTACCACTTTGTGGCTGAGTTGCTGTTGTTCCCAAACGCTTCCATTTTGTTATAATAGAGCTGACAGTTGACTGTGGAATATTTAGGAGCGAGGAAATTTCACGACTGGATTTGTTGCACAGGTGGCATCCTATGACAGTTCCACGCTGGAATTCACTGAGCTCCTGAGAGCGGCCCATTCTTTCACAAATGTCTTGTTTCACAGTCTGCATGCCTGAGTGCTTGATTTTATACACCTGTGGCCAGGCCAAGTGATTAGGACACCTGATTCTGATCATTTGAATGGGTGAGCGAATACTTTTGGTAATATAGTGTATGTTTAGACAGAGTAGTATTGCGAAGATGATGATGATGATGATGATGATGATGATGTCATACCTTACTGGCAGTACCATTCTGCATCAGGGACTTGACCACCACCCCTCCCTTGGAATCGTCCTCCGCCAGGCAAATGCCAAGGCCGACATGATCCTTATGTGATCAAATAAATAAATAAAACAAATAAATACAGATAAGTACAGATACAGAGAACAACACTTTTAAACTACTGCCCTTGTGGTTATATGCCTCTGCCAACCAGTCACATTGCAGCTTACATCCATGTAAATAAAACAAAACAAAAACAAAACAAGCAAGTCTATCTAATGGTTATGCTTTATCTTTCACCTAAAGTCAACAGGCGGGACACTGGTTTTGCTAGAGTGACCGTTTGTTCAATCACACCAACGGTAATGACATGACTGAGTAAAAGTCACGTACCTGAGGTAGTGTGATGTGCTGAACATCTCTGGATGAGCCTCCGTCCTCTGCAGAGCCTATCCTTGAGTCCACCGTGTCCCCACACTCTGCTCTGCTGCCCTGGGCCATCTGACTAAGAGCTGCTTTATTCCTAGTCAAGCAACACCACGTCTGTTAATATATGGACCAACCACCTCCATCTACATTCTGTTTGGTAAACTGCTTTGGAAAAAGTGTGTCAAATGTGGAAAATATGAAATGATGCAACCACAACATTTCTCCTAAACGGGGATGTTATGAGAATCGATATTTAGGTCAACACCAACATTATGAAAATGATACTAATACTAGTGTTTTTAATATTGCTGGTGTAAACGAAGCTTGATACCACACTGTGTAACTCAGTGTTGTTATTAGCCTCTATGTGTTTCAGTCTTTCCTATTCTTACCTAGCTGAAACTTAATTACACATTTTCCAAACTGAACTTTCAGTTTAATTTCTTAAAAGTAGTCCCTTGTAACTAATTTCAGCATGTTTTGCTTTTCATCATTTGTAAAGCCAGTGGTGTGGCTAAAAGGAACAACAGGCTGAGCAATGAGGAAAATGGATCTCACTGATAAATTAGGACAATTAACAGTTCACTGTTTTTTTGTAATTAAGCATTATATAATAATATGTATTTATCATTATTTGATATGAATAATGATGATATGAATTTTTCAGGGGGTCCAGAATTTCTAGCTACAGCACTGGCTTACAGTAAATCTTCAGAAAGTTGAAACACTATTTTCTGTTTACTTGTTAAAGTTTACACAGAGTTTTGTAAATAAAGCATTGTGTGCTGAAGGGGATTTCTGTTTTTGCTGTGGTATTGAATCAGATATGGAGAATTGTGGAATGTGACTGATATTGACTCCGTCCAGTCAGGTTTATTACCTAATGAGAATGATCTTGACCTTAGAAGGGGCGTTGTTGATGAGGGTGGACGCGTTCTGGTGACTGCGGCCGTACAGGATCTGACCGTTGATCTGGACAAAAATCATATCATGCACTTTTTCCTCACTGCACTTTTACATTGTCACATTCATCTCTGTAGTAATCTGCCTCTCTGTCGCTCATCCTCCCCCTCTTCTCCCTTCACTGCTTCTCTCACTCTTTATTCCTCCTCATCTCTATTAAGTGGTTGCTCATTGCATTCAAGAATCCAGCACACCACCCACCATCCTTCAAATGCATGCAAATACACCTGATAAATCTACTGAGCAGGCACGTTCTTTACTCATCCCTGCCTCCTACCCACAACCCACTACTCTCCTGTTGCGGCTCCTTTCTCCTTTTTTCACTCTGACATATTATCTCTCTCTGTATTTCCAGCTCCTCTTGGTCACAAAGGACTAAGACATCTGTTAACCTGAATCCCCCACACTCCTGATCCTTAACCTACCCCACACTCCTTCCTGCTCACCTCCAGTAGCTCATCCCCCACGTGTATTCTCCCATCTAACCCTGCAGCTCCTTTAGGGTCTATATCTGCCACGTAGACACTCATGCGGGCACGAGAGCCATCCCTGTTGCCTGTGAGGCTGAGTCCGAGGCCATGGGCTTCAGGGTCCTTCTCCAGTTCAATCATATGGAGCTTCCCAGACAGACTGCCATAGCGCTGGAGCATCTTCTCTGGGAGAGAGAGAGTTAACAAGCAGGAAGGCAGTGAGGATGAAAATATTATGCTGTTGGATAAGCCAAGAAAAAAGCCAAGAAAGCCACAACAATGTGTGGTGTTACATATAATGACTGACAGTTTATTTGGAGAAAGTACCCTCTGGCATTATACCCTGGAGGTGTTGTGTAAGTGTGTGTGTGTATGTGTGTGTGGGACTGTGTCACCATCATGCAATTTGTCAGGAAGTCCCTGCAATTTGTTTGTTTGGGAGGGATGATGTCAGACATGTTAAGAGAAAAGCAAGGGTTGTGTGTGTTTGTGTGTGTCTGCGTTTGCATGTGTATGTGCATGTACATGTACATGTGCATGTGTATGTGCATATGCATATGCATGTGCATGTGCATGTCTGTATGATGCTGACTCACTCCTGCCAATGTCGTCCTCATCTCCGGCCCCCGCTGTGACCGGTGACGTGGCAGTTATGGGGCTTCTACGATCCGTCTTATTGGCTGTTGGCGGAGGTACCTTGGGAGAAGAAGTTTTGCATTATTGAGCAGGCAGAGTTGGAGATGCCTTAGGGGTCCTTCAGGCATGAGTTGGACTACCCCTGAGGCTTCTTCAGCATGCTTGATGTAGCAGTGGGAAAAGCTGACGAATAGGATGAATTAATGAACACGGTTTTAATGTCAGCTAAAAATAACATGAAAGTTGACCAGAATCATGCATTATTTTGTAACCAAATGTACGGTGCATGTAAAATAACTTCAAACACACTCACTGTCTATTTAGAGAGTTATGCCTCTCCATCAAAGAGGAAAACAAAGGTTTTAAACAAACAAGGTAGTTGCAAGAGACTTTGAACTCCGAGGGTTCTATCTAGCAAATATGCACGTTAATTAAGTTTCGGAAAGTTGGCTTGGCACAAATACTAATGCAAATTTGCTTTCAACAGCATGCATGCCCGTGATTGCACACACCCGCAAACACACACTCACAACACGGTACCAACCTTGAAGGGGGTGGGAGTGAAGGGATTTGTAGGGGAGAGACTAAGGAATAGACCACTGAGAATCTCTGTTTCCTATGATCATGAGGGGAAACAGACAGACAGACAGTATAGTCCCATGCAGATGACAGAAACCACTGTAACACCTATCACACTCGTACACACAAACACTTTAATACTTCCTTGGTCTTTCATATAGATAGATAGAAATACATATATAGTAGCAGTAAATATACAAAGCTGTAAAAAGCACTCAGGATAACAGCGTTGTCATCAAAACGCTGTTTGTCCATGGAGACTCCATTGTTCACAGCTGAGCAGATGGTGGTGCAGATTATGTTAAGAAGTTAATAAGTTCATTGTTCAACTGTAAACTATCTGGCCTCCTGTGCATATCTTTATTTACAACTATTTGATCACCAGATTTGATGATTCCTTTCTAGAAATGTGTGTTTAGTGTCTATAAAAATATATGTTGTCCATGTCGTTATTAGAAGCGAATACGGATATTGGTATCAGCCCCAAAAATCCATCAGCAGTCGGGCTGTATACATAAATGCGCATCACTGCATAACATTCTCCATATACCGCCATACACAGCCTAAACAGAAACAGCAGTGTGAGAGAAATGGCTTCACAGATTCACTCCTCTGATCCCAGTGAAAACTGAAGTAGTGGTCATGACCTTTAAAACGCAAGTAATTACTGCCCTTTCACTCTGTATGGCAGTACATAGTTAGTGTGAATTGCAAATGCCTAATGTTTTCCATACTAATATACTGTAAAAAAGGAACACTATCTTATACAAAAAATACAAAGTTAGTGGTTTTGTATCACATGAATTGCTCTAACACAGAACCTTTTAAAGCACACACACACACACACACACACTGTATATCCCTTTAGGACTCTTACCTTGCTGCTTTGCGAGTTGGTCTGTGGTGTTGGAGTTCGCCTCTCATGGTTGGAAAGCAAAGGAGACTGTGGGTGAAACACAAGATGCAGAGTAGGCAGAGGAATAATCACTCTGTATGACTGTGAATCATATAAGCTGTTTATGCCGAAATGCTGTGTGTAATGTTGCACGCAGAATTTCAGCTGACACCTCTGATAAAGATATCTAATCGAATGCATACCTGATTTTTTGTTTGTTTGTTTTTCCATTTACTGAAAACTGGGTCCCTGTGCAAAAGAATCTGAGGCCTGAAGAAATTCAGATCCCACGCAGTGTAGACAAATGCGAATATACATTGAGTATTGCTCTCTAAGCATGTTAAAACCTTGCAGTACATACCAAGTTTGATTGCTGAGATTCAGTACCTGAGGTCTGTGTTGTGCGGTCTGGACCAGGAAGACCACAGAGTCCCCAGCCCTGCGGATGGCCTCTACTGCCTGCTCATGGCTGGCATCTCTTAGATCCACCCCACACACCTGGTGGCAACACACACATAGCAGACATTAGACAAAAAAACACTGAAAACACACCAAACCTCCCTACCAGCATGTATGCTGGAGCTGGGAAACATCACAATAATCATAGGGATTTTTTTTTAAATATCAGAAAATAACCTGATATGGCAACATGTAAAATCACATCATAAATAATCACACGCATCTTTATCACTTTGAATTGCAAGGTAATTTAGGTGTGATATACAGCTAGGTGATATAAATATCACAATGTCTCTGACTGAAGGCCTCAATATCGATATTGTGATCTTGTAGGGTCAATATTTGTGCTTCATAACATATTTACACACCAGTAATCTTTGATAAACAATAATTAATTATGTGGGTATGTTGATCAAACAAGTAGAGGGAAATAACAGCACAGCTAGGACAGCCTAATAAGTTCAAAAAATCCTGTAATGCCTTTAAAACGTTTATGTCATATCACAGTGTTACAATGTCCCCAGTCCCAGAGGACATGTAGTCTCATGTCATGTGCTGATCCACTGCCCAGCCCTAGTGTGATGTCTCTCAAGTAATTATTCCTTAAAATGTTCTACAACACATTTTGCTTGTTATCAGTTTAGACAACAGAGCTATGGATCAAAATCTCCCAATATCCCAACATGATTCCAACCAAATAAAATAAACAAAAACACTGAATTGTTGCCCAGGCCTAACTCACACACATGCAAACATGCACAAGCCAGCAAACACAAACACACACACACACACATAATCCCTCTTTCTCTCTCCCTGTCTATGCTTCTGCCACTCTGTGTCCATCTCTGTCCCTCTCTCTGTGACACACACACACACACTCACACACATGCACGCACCCAACCACCCACCCACACACACACACACACACACAAACACATACAAACCTCGAGTATCCGGTCTCCGGTCCGGAGGGTGCCGTTGTGTGCTGCTGGGCTGTCGGGGCTGATGTGTTTGATGAAGACTCCCCTCATCATCTCTCCACTGCTTAGTCTGCTGCCCATGCCTTTCCCTCCCATTATGCTGATACCAAGGGACTGGCCTGGCGCTCGAGTCAGCTGCACACTAAAACACAAAGCAGGATACAAGAAGCAGCCTTACATAAAACTGAAATCCTGTTTATGGCAGTGATGATGAATGTGCGTCTTCCGTGTGGCTGATGAGGACCCACTTGGATTGAAATATTGCCGGGTATGTTTTTCCCTTCGTTTTATTCCCTTTCGGTATGCCTTGCTTCGTGCCAGTTAGAGAGATTACAGCTGAACAATAGAACGTTATACCTGCCAGGACATGACACACAAAAAGCTGGTCTTTGCCTACAGTTCAGCTTACGTGATTAAATCCAAACAGGACGCAGCCATAAATTCGATTTAAAAGAGATGGAAAACGTAATCACACTCCCTGGGCCTAGGAAGTGTCAGCGTGTTAAGTCTGCACCCTGCTGATCGAACCCTGCTGTGAACATACCTCAACACAGTAAGATTTTGTTAAGCCTTCTCTGGCAAAATGGGAGTTAGGCATGTTAGGCATTCACGTGATGGGCGGGTGAAAAAAAAAAAAAAAATTAGAAAAGAGTTGGGCCTGGGCTGCAATAAATAAGAAATTATCACTGACCTTCTAGGTTGACCCCATGACAGGAGGGTGGGAGTGTGAAGCTCATCTTCCTCCTCTTTGCTGTCCTTCACCTTCACCTCTACCTCCTTTGGTACTTTCCCATCTGTAATAGTTTTGCATGTCTTCTCCTCCACTCTCTCTCCATCTTCCCTTGCTCCTATCTTCTCTTTAAGAGGCGGAGACTTTGGGATCTGCCAACTGGTGGGGGAAAAATGCAATAACATATATAAAAAAAAAGAAAAAAAAAGAATAAAGCTCTGCTGTTGCATGGAAAACTCTAATTTTGCTGTTTATATGAACAGGCTATGTACCCTGTCCACTATGCTCTTTGTTCATAACTAGCCTCCTGAAAAGTCGACTTTCTGGAGATACAGTTTTTCTTTCCTTCTTTCATTTTTTTTTTTTTTTTTTTGTTACAGCCAAAGCATTCAGCCAAAACAGAAACTGATTATCCGTGTGAAACAGTTTTTCAGTGGTTCAGACTGATACATGGGAGCTGCACTGTGGATAAAAGGCTGTTAGGTTATCTTGTTATTTTTTTCAAGGCCTGACACATTGTGACACATGGCCAATAGCAACCTAGATTGGTGGGCCTTAAGACGATACAGAGCTTTAGGAGCAAATAGCCCTGAAAATACACATTCACTGCCAGGGAGGTCACAGTAAAATGGGATGTTTATGTGCTTATGTGTGAGTTTGTGTGTGTGTGTGTGTCCATGCATGTGTGTACATATATGTAGAGAGGAGAAGGACAGACTTTCATGAATATGTTTTAGTGGTGGAGGGTTGTAATAAGCCCATGGAGGTGAGTGATAGCGGTGCTATGCTACACAGTGGGAGCCCATATCCACTTAGGTTACAGAGCAGAGCAGGATAAATGGTTCCACCAGGGTTGAATAAGAGCAACAACAAGAGGGTGGAAGGACCAAGGTGCAGAGGAGAGGGAAAATTAGATGAAGAGAAAAAAGCTGTGGGGAAGATGATTGAGAGGGAGAGACAGATGAGAGACAGATGTAGACACAAAGAGACAAGAGAGGAGAAGTCTGGCAGAGAGAGAGACAGAGAGACAGAGAGACAGAGAGAGAGACACACACAAAGGCAGAAAGTATTGAAAGATAAGAGTGAAGAAAAGGCTGAAGAGAGAAATGGGAGTGAGAGAGGGAGGAGAAAGGCAGAGGCATAAAGATGGAGCGAGAGCGGGGATAGACAGAAGCGAAACAATTCATTTTCGCTGACAGTCAGCACTGAGATCCATAAGCGAACAGCTAAATATAACCCACAGATTCAACATTCAGAGAAGCTTTTTTTCCCTCCTTTACCACAAGGATGAGGAGCAGAAAATACGGACTGGAGGAGGCTCACACTGCGCTGGTTGTTAAAGGAGCAACACACTATTTCCTCATGGATATGGCCGATTTAAGTGTCAGATACCTGTCAGTAAAATGTCGGAATGTGTGATTTAAGCTGGTGAACTAGTTCAGACTTTGTTGAAATCTAATGAGGTGTGTTAATAAAAGCGAGGCTAATCCTCACCCTACACAGCCTACAAGTCTAAATTTAAACCTTATTCTGTTATGGGGGCAAGAACCCCGTCCCACAGAAGGTTTACCTACTTAATAGTCTGAACTGCAAACATATCAACATGTAATGTACCTCTAGATAAGCTAAAGCCTTGAGGTCCAGTAAGCCCTGCGACTGGTTAATCTTCCACTCCAGGACCTGAGTGGGGATTAGAGGGCGATGAACAAAAGGCAAAGAGCTCTGGATCTCACATTACCTTGTATCTGAAGCCGGGGTAATGGTCGGGACTGTGGTTGTGGCTGGGCTTTTGGCTGGAGTTTTGAAAGAGGAAGAAGCCCTGATTGTAGACGGAGCGGGAGCTGCAGCTGGAGCTTTGAATGAGGCAGAGGCTTTGATGTTGGATGTAGCTGCAGCTCTGGCTGGACCAGATGATCTGGCCGGGGTCGGGGCAGGCTCTGGAGAAGAGGTTGGGGGCGTGGGTGAGGAAGAGGCACTGTCCGTTGTGATGGATGCCAGAGGGGGCAGGCACAGGCGGGAACGGTGCTCATCCACCTGATAAGCTGGGACATAGGTTATACTGAGGACAGAGGAAAGCAGGAAGAGGAGGAGAGGTTGGGGGACCAAGATATGAAAAAAAAAAATTAATGTGTTTAGTGCGTCAGTGACAGTTAGACATTTATTTTTCATGTCCATGACAAACAATGACAAAGGACAAAGAAAGTGTCATGAAACCTAATGAAATGAATGTATCCATACATACACTGTCCTGTAGAAAGATGTGTTCCTGTAGTGCATGGAAAGTTAATGAACATTGAGGATCAATGTATTATTACCTCTGACTAAAAGGGGAGATGATAATAAAAGGAATTTATGTTTTCATCCCGGTTTGACTGTTATAAAAATGTAAAAAAAAGTAACAACATGATTAGGATGAAATTTGGTTGATTCACAGCCCTTTGTCAATCATGAGTCCTTTGTTAATTCTGCTGAACAGCATTGTACTGAATTTAAAACAATAATTGAACAAATGACTGAATGAATAAGTCAATAAATTTAAAAAATGAAAGATTTATTTTATTTAATATGCTCTTGTTTTTAACTGATTTTAATTGGTTTTGGTTAATTGGTTTAGCTGGTTTTAATTGGTTTTAAAGTGTGTGCTGCCTTTCTTGTCCAGGGATCATTTAGAAAACAAATGTATTCCCAATATGTCAAGTTAAATAAAAGATAAATGCGTTGTAAAAAAAAGAAAAAAAAAAGAAAAAAAAAATGAAGTGTTAATTTTTTTTAAGTGGCAAAAAATATAAACCATTTTGAATCATACAGCATTTCAAGTTGGAGGATTGTTGAACTGGACATTTCCACTCTTCTAAGTGCCTTGTGCCTATAAAATCTGCCCCATTTCATCACTATTACTTGGACTGCTGTTGCTACGAGATGAAATAATTACATAAATAATAATAAAAAAAAAAACAGGAAAACTGGTTGACTAAATGTATAAGAGACTGTAAAATAAATAAAAAAAAAAGCTAGGTTTTACATAAGCTATATACTAAGCTGCGGCTGTCATTTAGCTCAAGTGTCAAGGACATCATATACCACCCCGCCCCCTAAATACACACACACACGCGCGCCCGCTCGTGCACGTGCACACACACACATACACACACACACACATTCTAGGCTTGTGTGACGCTGCTGGTAGACATGCTGTTTGAATCAGCCGAAAGAGCCAATTTCTCTATTGCACTGGTGGCAGATTGAATATGGAGGTCTTCTATGTTAAGCTGTTGTGACTGAGCTGTGTGGACAGCCTGTCTTGTCTCAGCAGAGGCAGTTTGATAGTGACAAGCCCTCACACTCCTAGATCTGTCTTATTCTGAGGCTGCCAAAACAACTCATCTGCCTCCACTCTCTGTTAGTTTCTCTGCAATGCTGTCAGGATGAGGCAGTGTGTGCATGTGCGTGTGCGTGTGCTTATGTGTGCATGTGAAAGAGAGGAGACAGAGAGGCGAATATATGCGTGTGTGTGTGTGTGTGTGTGTGTGTGTGTTCCTCTGTGTATGTGTATTGTGGGTGCATGCGTGAGAGGCTGTTTAAAACACTCTTTTATTCAGAAGCACACTGTTCAAGGTGAGATGAGTGATGAATTATTCAGGGATATTTCCCATAGCAGGAAAAAGGTGTTTTTGGAGGTTAGACCATTTGAAAGGTTGTGGGAGTGAGTGTGTATGTGTGTATGTATGTATGTGTGTGTTGTGGGGATTGTATGTGTCCGTGAGAGCAAAAGAGCAAGAGAAAGAGAGAGAGAAAGGTTGAGGAAGAGTGGGTGGGTGGCTGATGGTGGGGGTTGGGGTGCATCTCTAGCCAGCCAAACAAGAATTGTGAGTGAGAGAGTGTGAAACCATAACTGCTGATGTTAGAACAAGTAATAATTTACCCAATTCCCCCAGAGGGAATCGTTAAAGTTTCATCATCTAATCTAATTTATTGTGATTGCAACGCCTCATAGTCAGATATGACAGCAACATCAAATACACAATGGTGATGGAGATCTATAGTAAGATGAGATGAAATGAGATGAGATGAGATCATTTACAGGTGGTGATGCAGGGGAAATCATGTTTGTGACTGCAGAGAGCAAACATATAAGCCATACTCACTCAGAACTGTACCACTGACCGACACAATTTGCATAGGCAGATCTAAAAAAATGTGAGGAGTATTCAGTTACTTTTTCAGAATTATTGATTATTCTCCTCGGACTCACTGGACCCCGGTGCACCGCCTTAACAGTGAAAACCCCAGCCTTGCTCTACTTCAAGCAAACACATTTGAACTAAGGGGTCAAATACAGGTAGACCTATCATGTATGGCACAATTCTTTCCTAAAATAATATGATTGCAATATTGTTTTTTTTTTTTTTTCTTTTACTGCAAACAGAGCAGAAAATTAGGCCAATTAACAGACCATCAAGTGATTTTTTTTTTCAATCCTGTGAATTTGAGTCAAAATGCCTGTGGAAAAAGTATTTTAAATGTATTGTAGAAGAGTTTTTTTTTTCCTGTTCCAAATGCCAAAGTTAACTTTCATCAAGCCCCATTTGAGGTTGTTCTGTCCTTTTTGACCCTGATATGCAGAGATAGTTTGGTCTGGTTGGACTATTAAATGGTTTATGTCAGACTTAACACCAACAAGTAGATTTAAAAAGATAAAAAAAATAATAATAATGTTAACAGTCACTTGTACATTTGTACACATGTAACAATTTCTGGGGAAATTATAGTGAAATTAAAAATAGTGAAATTATTCCTCATTTTGCTGAGGACGCACTGGGAGTCTGTCAAGGATCCCTGGAGTCCACTTTGAAAATAACTTTTGTAAAGGATTTCAATAAACTGTTGCCTAAGAATTGATTCAAATGTGACACACACACACACACACACACACACACACATACACAGGTTCTGTTTCATGTTGAGCCCAGAAAGAGTAAATAGTAAAATGGTAAATGGACTGCATTCCTATAGTGCTTTGCTAAGCCTCCAACAACTCAAAGCTCTTTAAAATGTTTGCCTCACATTCACTCACACACTCACACACACTGATGGCAGAGGCTACCATGCAAGGTGCCAAGCCGCCCATCAGGAGCAGTTAGGGGTTCAGTGTCTTGCTCAAGGACACTTTGACACGCTCTCTGGAGGAGCCGAGGATCGAACCAGGAACCCTCTGATTACCTCCTGAGCCACACTGCCCCCTTAAGAGAGCAATAGCTAAAAATGAATGTATTTGTTATTTATGTGAGGAATGGTAAGTGCTACAGTGAGCAGAGAAAAAGAATAAACCATTTAAATTAATTGAAATCCATCATTTAATACCTCTAAATGATCCAGTTTGTCATTGTGTTACCATTTTGTCAACCCATTACTTACACCGACTTGTTTTATGTCTGAAAAGCTGCTCATTTTCTCACAGTGGGCATCATTGTGCTGAAATAATGTATTCGATATGTCAGGTTACAACAGAAACTGGGCATTGGTGATGCTGTTTTACTGCAACTGGCTCCTCACCTTATCTCTGGCCCTATGACAGAGTGTCTGCGCAGCATGGCCCTGGCCTTGGCATTGGTCAGGTTGGAGGTAGGTTCCCCGTTGATGGCCAGGATGGCATCCCCCACCCCCAGCCTGCCATCCTGGCTAACAGAGCCCCCCTGGACCACACTGCGCACCAGCATGCCTGAGCCGTCCTTGATAGCACTCACCGACATCCCTGCCAACACGCACACACAGACAAGTGGCAGACAATCGCACATACAATCGCACACACACACACACACACACACACACACACACACATTTGTGTGCAGGTGAGCGGAGGGTTGACTGAGGCTACTTTGAATACAAGCCAAACAGACAGACATTTGCCCAAACAAGCACCTGACAGTGGCATAATCAGCATAATCAAGACAGACACTAGGAAGATTAGCACACAAACACAGCCACACATGCTTGACATTTACACAGCATCATCCTTCACACTCACATTCACACATTTACACATGCACACACACACTCAGATAAGGTGCACAAGCAAACACACACACACAGGGCATAGGGCACAGGTGACTACAGGGATAACACATGCCAGTCGCGCAAACACCTGACTTTGGCATTATCAAATTGGACGTTAGGCGGATTACGCAAACACTTCATTAATGCAAACAGGCAGAAGAAGCAGGTAAATCAGGCTAACACCCAACCACCCACACACAGACACACACACACGCACACACACACACACATGCACGCACTGCAGGTAGAGCAGGGTGTTAGGTACAACACATTAGGTAGTCTAATCTATAGCACCACAGTAAGATCATTCATGCTTGCACACTATGCTGCTGTCTAATACACTCACAAGCAAGACTACGCACATCCACAACACTATGGTCGTACAGAATTTGAAGTTGGCTCAAGAAAATGACTTTGTACTTATTTTTTGATCAAATAAATAGTTTATTGTCTTGTGGTGTTACATTCAAATTACAATACAATCATAGTGCATGGGATACAATGGAGTGGAAACACAGCTACTGAAACTAGTGAGACAGAAAAGAGACAAAGAGTTCATAGACACTAAAGAAATGGCCAAGAAATTATGATGAACATCCACAGTTTCATGGCTACACACTGAATTCAAGTGATAAAACGACAACACAATATTAACATAATGTTTCCTACAGTACACTCTGATGTAAAAAGGTTTCATAATAATCCATTTTTGGTAAATTTCCATAAAGCATTTGTCTAAAAAAATGCGCAGAATCAAGAAGAATAGTCTTGACCTCAACAAACTATTCTTAAGGATTCAAAGAACTTATAGTAAGTGCAATAGACCAATTATCTAAACAAACACTTTGAAATCATCGGTTTATAACAATGTTTTTTTCAGACAAGGCAAGAAAAAAGACCTCCTTTCAGTCCATCAAAGTCCTTTAACAACACAGTGTATAAACGATAACGCCCTTACAGTAAAAACCAACCATGTGCATTAACATGCATCAGCTCCAAACTGGGCATAAATTCATCGTTAAATGGTGGGCAGAATTGTTCATGGCACCTAATGACAGGGAAAAGGTAAGGTAGTACACATAAATGTTGTACTACTAAACTATTGCTCATAAAAATCCCATACATTCAACACTTGCATAATACAGACCATACCTCTGCCCATGCTGATTTAGCTTTTGCTTCAAATTCAAATGAATTCATCATTTCAAACACTGAATATACCAAAAATGTAAACCTTCCACATTTGGATTTTCACAAATCCACTCTACATTAAAAGAGCAATGCTATTTAAAATAGACCAAAACCAAAGAATGAAGTTCAATAGACCATAGTTTAAGACCTTTTTCCTCTCTAGCTCTCAAGTAGAACATAATTCAAACTCTAACATTATGTAAAAGTCATGCAGTGCCTAACAAGACCACTAATTAATTTCTTTATGCACTGCATAGTGCCCTTAGATGAAAGTGCAGAAATTCCTTGCTCCCTGATGTCATATTTAAAAAGCCAAACATTGCTTTGTGCTTGCTCTAGGAGCTGTTAAGATAATCTACTCCTGAGATGCGAGTGTATAAATAAATATTTAGATCAAGTATAACATTCATATTATTAGTGTTGATATTCTCATGGGTTTTCATTATTCCTTACACCTTATTATCATCCTCCATGCCCAGCCCCCACACACATGCACACACATACAAAAACACACTCAATCTCTCTTCCTCCTCTCCCTCTCAGGTATGAAGAGCACATCACTCCTTCACAACTCCTCTTCAGGGCAGTCGTCATCACCGCCTATTACCGCCATTATTGCCATGCCAACGATGTACACACACCAAGACACCACCACCATGAGAAAGACGGAGAACATACCAAGGCTACGGTTGCCCCGGACAACAGTGATTGTCCTCTCAAAGCTGGTGCGGGAGGGCGGCGGCGGGGCTTGCTGCTTATCGCCATCCTCCATGGTGCTAACGTCCTGATACAGCAGGTTTTCCTGAGAAGGAAAACGGAGGGAGCAAATGAATAAGAGCATAAGGGTGGCATGGTAAAGTGTAAAATAAAAAAAAAAAAAGATTTTTATCGTATTTTATCATGTTCTTACATTTGAACTGCACTTTTGTATGTATACATTACTAACTAACTGCATTACTTCTATATAGGGCCACTGCTATTGCCCAAATCCCCAATATCTCATTTGTTAAGTACTTGAACCTTCTTTATCATGTTAATAATTATAATAATAACTTTATTTATATAGCACCTTTCATACAGGAGGCATTGCTCAAAGTGCTTTACAATGTGTTGATAACATAAGAGAGTAAAACAGACAATTAAAAACAAGTGCAAATATTGCGTGATGTAACCCAGCAAACATAGAGTAGTGGCGGTTAAACAAAAGTCAATAACATGAGAGAAAGCAAATTAAGATTTAGAAAGAGTGAGATATGTACAAACAAAGGAAGACATGAAAATGTGAAACAGAGGAGGCCACAGAAACAGTAAAATATGTAAAAGAACAAAATAAAAGAATAAGACAAAACAAACATGACAGCAATGTTGAATAAATACGTTTTCAACTGTCATTTAAAAATGTTCATAGAGCCTACATCTCTTTTAGCCTTGAGGAGGAAATTCCATAATTTTGGGGTGCAATTATTTAAGTAATTCTTATTTAAGTTTGTATCTCAAAAAACAGCGGCAGAGGATCTAAGAGGAAGTGAAGGATTGTAAAACAACAAAGAATTAGTGACGTAGGCCGGTCCTAACCCATTGAGAGCCTTATAAACAAGTAAAAGAACTTAAGCCAATGCAGGTTAGCTAAACCTGAGGTGATATACTCTCTCTTTCTAGTTCTAGTTAAAAGTCTGATGGCAGAGTTCTGAATTAGTTGGAGTTTATCAGTGGTTTGTTTGGGAAGACCAGTGAAGATTATTGTGAAGAAGTTTTTCGGCATCTTGTTGGGACAGTAATATTAATATTATTTTATATCTTGTGTTATAGGTTACAGCAAATAAATATACATTACTTATGTTTAGCAGCTAGTTTTGTTTAATGTAACTTTTTTTAGTTTTAGCTATTTTCTATTTGTTTAGTTTTAACACTTTCTGTTTTTAATGGCAATTTGTTATGAGGCAATGCACCAGCAGGAATGGTACTCAATTTTGCTGTACCGTGTGCGATGACAATAAGGAATCTATTCATATATCTACCTGGTGACAATACTGTCACTTATTACCATCATGAGGAAGCAGGTTGACACTAATTCTTCACAAGTATGTAACAGATCCCCGGTGTGACACCAGAGTGATCTCACAACTGTTTCTCGAGGAAGGCCTTTGGAGAAAAGCATTCTGAGATATAATACATCAAGAGAGGCAGACTGTACTTTGGTCCCATAGGGCACTGCAGGAAGAAAAAGGCCAATGAGAAGAACTTCTTTGAACCTTCACATAAAGTACAAGCAGTACTCAAGTTCTAAGACTACCTTCACAACAAACCTACCTTTGATAAGAACACTGACACTTGCCGCTCTGAGTCTGTGTGGATATTTGTGTGTGTGCGTGTATGTGTGCATGTTGAGTCAGTGCTGTACGTCCTTGCACTTGACCATGTGCCAATGTAGTACAAACAGTAAGCACTTTTAATTGACAGCCATTTGCTTGTAACCGAGTGAAAGCCAGAACAAAAGGCTGCCTCAATAAGAAAGACTGGAGGCCTTGAGTCACAATGGAGGAACAAGTCATTGACACTGAGCACTTTCTCTATACCTGACCCAGTGATACTGATACAGCAGGCCTCGGCTCTCCAGCGTAGAATTTAAAAGGATAGAAAGGACACTTCCATGTGACACACAGCAATCTCCTTCAGCGCAGCTAAACTGGCCACCAAAGATTTCTGCGTAGGTTTGCAAGGTAATGAACGTTTGCTTCTAGTCTGCTAGAGTCAGAATGGTGCAATGCTGCTGCCACTGCTATTGAAAAGTAGTGCTAATGACTCAGCTTGTTGAGCCTCATGCATCAAGAAAATGCTCATTCCTAAGATTGCTCCAAGACACGATTAAAGAATAAACAACAACATCCTTCTTAAAGTTCTGAACCAAATAACTCATTTAAAAGTATGCATCTGAATAAGTTTGCACATTCTACTTAATGAAGTTCTATGTTCTTGACACACAGATCCACGGACAGCTGTTAAACAATTAATTTACATACCGCAAGTGATGGTATTGATTCTTTTCTTTCCAGTTCAAACAATCCTGTGTACCACACAGCATCTTAGATTCCTGGTGTAGGTTTATTTACACAGCTCAGAGAGGGGAGACAAGCAATGCCCTTTACTGTGCTGGAAAATAAATTCCTAATGTTTTTTTTTTTTTTACCACAGAGGCCTAAAGGCAAGCATCTAGTATGTACAAAAAGCCGAGCAACAACTAAAGATGTTATCTATCTTTCAATGTTGATTTTATGTTGTGCTCCATACCGTTATAGTGTAGCACAGCTGACTGATGCTGTTCTCCTCAGAGTTGCAGGTGTTGGTGTTAGCGTTCGCCTCAGCTGCCTCGGCTAGCAGGCTGACCTGAGTGTGGCTGTCAGCGTCATCGTAGGAGGCCCGCGTGCTCCTCTCAGAGATAGGTGTTAGGCCACCGCACAGTTCCAGCTGGAAATACAGGGATGCAAAGTGGAAAAGTACGAGTTTGAGCAAAAAAAAAAAAAAAAAAGTCAAAACGCTACATTTGTGTAATACGCGTGGCTTCTTGAAAGTGAACGCATCAGCATGGAAGCAAACAAGCTAAAGAAGGTGACTGTAAATTAGACACCCTCTACTCCTCTCTGGTTCTCTCTCCTTCTGTAGTGTGGTCTAGCATTGTGTTCATCTCTCGGCTGCATTAAAAATTCAGACGCCCTGTAACTGGATGCTCTGTTCCTTGTTACTAAGCCACAGTCCACAACAAAAGAGAAAAGAAACCTTTACTCAAGAAATAATACTTCATAGCAATTTACTGACATGTGTGTGGGAATACATTTATTTATAATGACTTTTATTCTTGTTAAATACCAGTTTAATTATAACCTCCTGGAAAGCTATGAAGCAATTACTATTAAACCAGGGTGCATCAACAGGTATCAACAGGTATTTAGATTTAGACAGAAAAAAAAACATTCAGTGTAAAAGAAATGTATGATGAATAATGACTGAATCCTTATTTATTTAACACCATACTGCCTCACACAAAAAGTCCAACTTATGACTCTTCAGTTACCGGTAGGGGCTTGGCAACGCCGATGCGGACGGGGCCATAGCAAGTAGACTTTAGGACATGTACAGCGTAGTCCAGGCTGGAGCCCTCCAGGTCAGTGTCGTTAACAAATATGAGTCTGTCACCAGGAAGCAGGCGACCATCTTGGTCCGCTACACCTCCAGGCACTAAAGATCGGATGACCAAAACCGTCTTAGTGGCATCCTCTGGATCCTGGAGTTAAAATGGGGGCGATCAAAAGGATGGTTAGATGGACCGGATTAGTGTATGGCCAAATCAATGGACCAAACAAAGATATACAAGGTTAAGTGGAGTGACGATAGAGTGGTAGTCACTGTTAATACAGACAAGTCATGGAAAAGTTTAGAAGGTCAGGAGAACTTGACAAAAAATTCAAAACATCAGTGTATTTGTAGACAAGCTAATGGATTTTTGGTGTAGGCTGTCAGTTGAGGGGGCAAATTTGACTGTGATTAATGTTTCCTTGTGTGGTTTGAAAATCTTAACACTGATTTGCATTTGGACATTTGGATATTTTGAAAGCCAAGATGGTGCTATTCTAGAGTTCAAGACAAGAATGAACACAGCTTGACCCTGTTAGTGTTGACAGTTTACTTAACACATCAACACCGGGTTCAGAAATTATTACAGAATCCACCCTATTCATTCAGAGCACCACCCTGCAGAATAGTACACAGTTCTCCATTATGCACTTTCTTTGTGTTCACCCTCTCCCACACAGTTAGTCTTAAAATGCAGCCAATTCCAGCCTATACTATTTGTAGAAAAGCCCAGGGGCATGTCTCTGACCTGGTAGTCCAGGATACTGAAGCCCAGTCCTGCCTCTCCTTTCTCCAGCTCGACCACCTGAGCCTCTCTCTCCCACATGGCCAGAGGAGGTGACATAGGGGGCACGCCACGCTTGGTGATGTCCTCCGCCGTAGGACAGGGAATGACACAGCCCTGGTCCAACTGGGATGAGCGAGGAGGAGAGAGGGGACACGGCAGAGGAGATTGATTTACAGTAGTGAAGCATATCGTTTGCACAGTGTGGCAGGGTTGAGTGAAATTTCATAAAGCAAAGGTCGATAAGAGTTCCTCGGGGTATTTATGATATATTGTTGACTGAGAGGAATTTAACATCACTGGTTAATCCACCTGTCCTTTCATCCACCCATCCTTCCATCCACCCATTCACCTTCTCATTGAACTCAGCCAGCAGCTCTTTCAGGCTGAGTTGGACATCATTGTCATCCTCCTCATCACTGTCGGGAGGTGCTGGCGGTATGATTCGACAGCACACCACACAAACATGCAACGGCAGCTCCTTGAGAATACTGACCACCTCCTTATGTGTTTCTCCAATGAGTGGGATCCCATTCACCTGTCAGGGAAGATATATAGTGTATCTTTAAATACAACATAGTCCTGATCCTCAGTTACTGGGAGAGGCCTTCATAGCTGTGTATAAAATACTTTATAAATGCACACCTGTGACTACACAATTACTGTTAATGATATGCATCTTTTTTTTTTTTACACTGAAATAACAGGATATATCACACATCAGTCTTCTTATGTCTGTCTGTCAGCAACTATAATTAAGGTCAAAAGCAGTGGGTGCAAAAGGGCTCTTTGCTTTTCCACGCTGACACCACCTGAATTACATGAAGAGGCTGAGAGGCGACACAGATGCCGGCTTATATCCTCCAAAAAGGTAGGATGCTCACCAGTTTGCTACATATTCTATAAAGCAATCTAATGGTGCTAACTTATCACAGTTCATTAGACAGCTCATCATGATGAGTGACAAGTACGGAGGCGTGAACTTGCCCAGTTGAGGGGGAGGAGGGTAGCGAATGCAACACACTTTGATGCCTCAAGGCAAAAAACTGCACACAGCAGCTTTAAATATTGCTGTGTTAACTGAACTATATTCCTTGGTGGAAAAAATATCATTAAATTATTATTATTTAATTATTATTGATTTAAAAAAAGAGCAACATAATGGTGGGTTACTTCTGTCTTCTATATGTAGTAAGCCACTCAATTTACAGCTTTATAGCTGTTCTCTTTACAGCTCCCATGGCTTCTTGCTTAAATAAAAAGTGGAAACAGAACAGATATTAGCCATGCTACTGTGCAGAAAAGATGTTCCATGGGGCCTTATTCAGTCATACAAATTTATCCTACAAATATACTATAATTTGATTATTGTATTCCACTTTACATGATCTAAAATCTCAATCAAACAGCAAACTGAAGAAATATGGCTGGACAAATAGCTACGGGATCTATGGGTCAGTCACCTCCAGTATTTGGTCTCCGGTGAAGATCTTGCCACTCTGACCCACTGGGCCCTCAGGTAAGACAGAGCACAGGTAATGGTGTCCCGCCCGCGCCTCCAAACTCACACCCAGACCGCTAGTCTCACTGAAGCGCTTCAGCTGGCACACCTAGAGCGGCAGAGTGGGACACAGAAGATCATAAGGAGGAGGCAAGTAAGGATTGGTGGGTAAGAAAGAGATGGGGAGGATGGAGAGAGTATATACAAGAACAATGATGGACAGTGCAGGGGATGGACAGGTAGGGTTAGGAGAGAAGTAAAGAGATGAGTGGAAGAGACAGTTCGGGAAGTAAGTGGATTTTCTGAATATAAAATATATGTAAAATATGTAATAATAATAATAATAACAATGATAATAATAATAATAATAATAATCATAATCATAATCATACTCACAATAATAATAATAATAATAATAATAATAATAATAATAATAATAATGTTATCTGATTTTTTATGATTTATGTTTCCTTCACATTACAGCCAAAAAGAGTGAGACATACAACAACTTCATATCTGGGTCCAACTGCATGCTGCCACCTCTTCCTCAGGTACTCCTCCTCAGCTGATGTCAGTTTCACTCCTGTAAAGTGTGCAGATACAGTGAGCCCCATATCATCTGCTTCAACACACACACACACACACACACACACGCACACACACACAAATGCACATGCGCACACACAGCACATTCATTCCGGTATCCAAACAAACACACACACAAATGCACACCTTAATGCTCTAAAGACTTATACTCATGTATGAACGCACACCAACACATACAACCACACACACAAACACACACACCAAGCACCACCCCCATTTGCATAACTCCTTCTCCCGATTGGTCATCCAATCAATAAAGAATAGGAACCCAAACGAAATCATATTTCTCCCTCTGACAAGGCAGAATGTCAACACACAACCACCAAGACATGAGAACTCACACACATACACCAACACACATACAGTATACACACAGGCACATGTACACACACACAAACAGACACAATCTTATAAGAATTTCTTGGCAAATGGTGGTTTCCTGCTCATCTATCAAAGCCTTGCAGCAATCAGGACTCATTTAACTGTGCTCTCTAATCAAGCCCAAAAATCCTTGTCTAAATAAAGCCATACATGCAGGAGGGGTGAGAGACAAATCATCTGGAATGAGCTGAATGAGTTGGATAAACACATGACTGCACAGCACTATAAATAGTCTCCCATCAAGGAGAATGCTTCACTGCCACATTGCTGTGCGCTGGGCCCAATCAGCCTATCAGAGTCAGTCCCATGATCCAGACCCAGACTGCAGTGCAGTATGGGAAAGGGAGGTTACCATTTCTGGAATCATGTCGGGGTCGTCTGTTGGCGCATGCTGCTCGCCTGGAGATTTCACGCAGAGAGCGGATTCCTGGGTGATGAGAAAAGACATTTGGAAACATATGCCCACACACACAGACACACACACACACACACACACAAAACACACTTAGCAACAAAAATGATGAATGGTACAATTCCCAGCAAGCATTTGGCAGATGCCAACATGCAAGAGGTGGCCAAGTCCAGCATCAGCCCAAACAAGCACTAAACTACATTTCACACTTAAAATTCATATTAAAAACCCCTTTAGCGGTGGAAACTGCTTTGAATATCAGAGATATGTTTATTTAAACTTTGATTTTCCTGAGCAGCTGTAGATGAATATGGCCATTCTGGCACCTTTATGTTTGGCATTATATTTATACAGGTTTTCAACATGGGTGCACATTGTCATGAGCATCTATTCCACCTCAACAGTTTGCTGGGCTACTGCAACAACAATCCGTCAGTAACACCACTAAGCCCTGCTCTACAGCACCTGTTTCCTGGATCTTGTTGAGGCCCAGCCTGTAGGGGTTGCCCTCATGGAAGCTGTGGGAGTGTCGGAGGCGATGCAGGGGCGGAGCCGGGGGCAGAATGTGGCTCAGATGGATGGCCTTCCTCAGCAACCTCAGTCTGACCAGGGGGCCGGTCCTCCTCAGCACCTCCATGGCCCGCTGCTCACTGCAGCCCTGCAGGCTCACCCCGTCCACCTAGGGTGTTTGTGTGTGAGTAGGAATAATATGGAGTTCATGCAATGCGCAAGTTGAAACAAAAGGAAGGTTGGATGAAGAGTAGAGAGGGAAGGGGGAAAGCAGGTAGAAATGAACAAAATGGGAAAGGAAACAGAAATCAATAGTAATAAAAAATAAATAAAAAAGCAAGAGGTAATGCATGGGTAGAGGAGAGAGATGATAGGAGTAAAAGAAAAAAAAACAGAACTATTTCTCTTCATCAGCTAAAAAAGATCCTAATTGGTGTGGATGAAACTACAAAAAGTTGCAATCTGTGCAGATTTTGGGATATTGAAATCATTAAGATTCAGCAGAGAATACATTTCTGAGACAACAAGGTATTTTTCTTCATAATGTAAAAAAAAAAAAAAAATACTGTTGTTTTTTTCGAGAAACTCACAGATAGGATGGTGTCTCCAATGTGGATACGTCCATCTTGATCGACGGTGCTGCCTTTCACTATGCTCTTCACTATCACACCAGCACTATAGACTAAGGAAAACCACATATTCAGGTTACATAAAACAACATAAACAAAAGGAAAACTTGATATTGCTTTTAATGTCATCAAGCATGTGATCATTAATGGCTAGCAGTAAGTGAATATTATTCATAAATTTATTATTTCCCCACTGTTTGCATCACCTCAACTTGTCATATGAATCATTACCTGACTTCAATGTAACGTGACCACTTTAGAATAGATATTATTACCTGAGTTCAGATCACCTATGTAGCTAGTGATGGTGAATCCCAGGCCCAAGGTATTTTTAGTGAACTGCACACTAAACTCATAGTCATCATCCAAGTCATTGAGCTGGAAAGCAGCACAGAGAGAACAATCTTAAACTGAGCTTTAGGGGTAATACACACATATTGTCACTGATTAGCCAATTAATGTACACAAAAAGTTACCATTAGACTGTAATCATGTTCTGTTCTCTTTACACACATACACACATAGTTGGTGTATGCTGATCCCCCAGTACATTTCATGTAAAGCATGGATTCTTTGTTAATGAGAAGAGAGCTTTGCACACATGTACACTCGCACACAAACTCCTGCACACACACCTTGCTGTCCATGCTGTCCTGACTCAGGACAGGTGAGGAAAGGTGGTTGTCCTTGGTAATATCCCTGGCGATGAGCAGTTTCACCTTGCTACCAGCATTTCGCAGCACCTGGACCAGGTGGTCATTTGTGAAAGGATGAAAAGTGATAGCATTAGCAGAAAAAAACTGCAAAGAGGCAGCTGCCCTGGAAAGCCATGGCATATGGCACAGATACACACAATGACTGGGTCAGATTGCTAAGTCAGATCTACCTGTTTTATTACACAAATTATGAAAAGCATCCTCATTATAGACTTTAGGGAAATGAAGATGGGAAAAAATACATTTCATCTCCTCACTGTCCACCTTGGTAAATTTTCACAAATGGCCACCTCACCTGTGCCACCTGCTCGCTGTTCATGCCCACCAGGTCCGTGTCACCAATACGCAGGATCTGGTCTCCACTATGCAGACGTTTGTCCTAGAGGTAATATGATATTGGTCTGAAACTTTAAGCGCATTTGATTGATTCTGAAGATTCCACCCCACTGATTTCAATACAGACAAAAATCAAATCTCAATTAAGATAATTAAATACCACATTGCAGTATGTCACTTGTTCTGATATTTCATTTGCAGAGTGGATGTATGGTGTTTGATTAACTGCTGGGCAGCAACTAAATTTCAGTGTCCTTTTTATTGATTAATCATTTCATCTACAAAATGTCAAAAATAATGAAAAATGCTCATCACAAGTTTCAAGCGCCCAAAGTGATATCTTCAAATTGCTTATGTAGTCTGGCCAGCAGCCAAAAACCCAAAATATTAATTAAAAGTAAATGACTAAAGTGATCAAATGATCAAAATTATAATTAACTGACAGAAATTTCTGTCAGTTGATTAATCAATTAATCAGCTAATTATTTCTTGAGCTGACTGATTGGCAAGTGGATTTACCCGTCCGGCAGCTCCTCCAGGAAGGATGGTCTTCACCATGACACCTGTGCTCCTTCCCCCTATGATACCAAATCCAAGCCCCTTCCCATCATTGATCAGCTCTATCATCTCGACATGACGCCTCTAACAAGGCAGAGATTAGAAAAAGGAAGGAGACAGAAGAAGAGAAACAGAGAAAAAGCGAAAATGTATTTAAATTGAATTGGAAAAAATGGAAAGTAACAGCATAGTGTAGGAGAGGGATGTGCAAAACATCCTTAATTTCTTCTGTGTTTCATCAAATACACAGAAACACACATTAATCAAGCCTGTGCGCTTACCTCATGGGCAATAGCAGACAGGTTTCTCCCCATTGACAGTGTTCGGGAGATTCGGGGGGGGGTGCAGTACTAGAAAAATAGATGTCATGGGTCAAGCAAAATCTAATCTCTCTAATGTCATTGAGTATGCTGAGCACTTCCCTACCTTCAGCTGAAGCCTACAGATGAATTTACTGTTGAGGTCCACCTGCATTTTAATCTAAGAGGATGTTTTCAAATCTAAAACATGAAACTTTTCATGGTGATATGTAACTTTTACAGTCAAAAAGATTTTGATTTGATTGCCTAATTGTCTGAGGACTACAAGGGTAAACTTCCCCTATCACTTAACTCCTCTTCCTCTTCCTGATTAATCTGATATTTAAGATGTCATCAGGTACCTGAGATTCAGTGTGAACACAGTTGTCAGTGTACATGTCCGGGTAGGACAGATCCTGTGAGCCCAGGGAGGAGATGCTGCCGTCCTGGTGGAAGGATTTGGCAGTGCTGGGCCTTCGGTTCTCCACAGCCCAAGTGTAGGAGTCACTGTGGCTCAGCGTCTTCAGCCCCAATGCCATACCCTGGCATGGACCCATATTCATGGACATGGACTTAGAGATTCGCTTCCCCTGGGAGGATGAAGGGATACATAAGGGAGAGATACATGAGACAAGGAGGAATCGAAAGAGAAGGATGGAGGGTGGTGCAAGTACGAAAGATGGATGAGAAGGACAGACAGAGGATAGATGAAAAAGAAGTGGATTAAGAGATGCAGGAGATGGGAAAAGAAAGATCGGGAGAGGAAGGTATGAGGGGGTGGGAGATAAAAGAGGTGGGGGGTGATAAAGAGGTGGAGACATTAATTGAGGGAAGGAGAAGTGGGAGATAAGGAGACAGGAATAGAGAGGGTGAGAGAGTGATGAAAGGATGGGAGACAGAACGGATAGAGAAGTTGGGAAAGGAAAGTATTGCAGGTATGAGACAATGAAAAAAGATGTGGCGGGAAGCGGGGAGAGTGTAGAAACAGACAGATAAGTATAAAATGGTGCACGGAGGGGAACAGATAGGAAAGGAGGAGCACAAAGAGACAGAAACGTGACTGTCTGAGATAAAGGCCTCTGTTCAATAACACATAACTGCAAATCTGCTCCTTGTCTTTTGTGTATCCCATTTCAAGGAGAAGCCTATTTTCAACCTGTGTGCAATTCCATTTTATCAACTTTCATAGAAATAGCATGAATAAGTGATTCAACTCTATCAAAGGACTAATGGGCAATTTTGATTCTAATGAGTTCATAGCACATTGATTTGCACTTGCATTGCTAACAAATGTAAACAGCTGCAAATTTATGAGGCAAAAACTTAAATCAGTGAAAATTGTTTGAATATCCTACTAAGAGGGCGGCTTGATAAGTGAACAGGAAGATGGCCTTATGATACCTGAACCTTTGACATAATCCATTGCCATGTTTACCGGAAAGCACGGATGCTAAAGGGCTGTAGGCTTAGGCCACATAGCTAATGTAATAATGGTGGCATGAAGACTGTGTGGCTTAGGCTTAGCCTATTACAGCATACCACAACAGACAATTACCAAGCCATGATGCTTACCACTGATTAATGCATAGGTTAATTCCCTTGATGCAAACAAGTCAGTGTACATTCAGTGACACATGCTTAGAGGTACACATGAGTTTGAGGTATGGAGCTTTAACATCTTTTACTGACATAAATCAGCCAAAAAAACACTATGACACACTGACACAGCCCATCCCTAACACACACACACACACACGCCGGTGGATAGGTCTTGCTGTATTATAGAATATGGTGTGACCTTTACAGTGTTACAGATGACTTTCGCACAACCCTAGACCTGCTATATTCCAACCCCCCTCTATCTCTCTGTCTCTCAGAGCTTTAGAGGTAAGCTTAGGTAAGCTGATTACTCATCCACTTTGTTTCCTGTATTCAGTATTTTAGGAATGATGCGGATGGCCTCCCTTTCATTCAGTATTACTGCAGACCCCCCCACCCCCCACCTACACACCCAATATCACATTATCACATACCTTCGCTGGGGGCTGCCTTTGTGTTTGCTGCATCGTGAGTATATGATGGAAGAGAGGACTCTGCAGGACAGTCTTTAGCAGGGAGAGTTTCTCCTGTGTGGGGGCTTCCCCTCTCTCCTTCAGCTTGGCTTGCAGTCTTTCCACAGCCTCCAAGGCACACTGAGTATCTGCAGAGAAATACTTTATAACTGGTGTCCTGCAGAATCATTACTTCTCCAGTTTGGTTCTACTTTACATTAATTATAGCTGGAATTGCTTTCCAGGGTTTGACCCTGTTACAAAACCAAACCACTGACAATGTATTCTGAAGTATCGGTTCTGTGTGGGTAAATTGGTGGGGAAATCAAGCACTTTTTCACTCCTTGAAAAACTTATGTTTTGAGGATACAAAGTCTGTCTGAGGAGTATGGTGTGAGTATGGTGTCAGCAATGATCCACAATGCAATAAATATTAAAAACAACTGTGCAGTGTCCTGGTGGTTGAGCAGACAAGAACTGTGCTGTCTGGAAAAAAACATCCATGAACTGTGGCTGGTGGAGTGGCGAATTGAATCCAACCGATGCTACGCTGCCACATTCCTCTCTTCTCACTTTCCTGTCAAAAAGTTTTTACTCTTTTTTTTACAGCCTAGTCCAAAGAAAATGTCTCCTAGGCACGGAACTGCATTTTTCTGAGCCATTCAGATTATAGTGACCTGGGTGTGCCACAGTACTGCATTAGTAAAGAAAAAAGATTAAAAGTTGTTCTTAATGCAGAGTGGACATGAGGCCATATTAGCCTTGTTTATTTCATGGAGCAGCAGCTAATGAGCACAAGCCACAGTTGTGGTAATTATATGTGGCAGAAGGTTGGCTTAGGACACACTGTAAACTTTCAGCCACAAAAGTTTGGACTTCTAATCAGGACAGATTCCTGTGCCACCTGCACGTGTAAATACTCACTCCTCTCTCACTGTGGCAGCCATGCCTGACACCTAAAAAGCCTCTGGTGATGGTGGGGGAACCTTACTTGGATGTTTAGTTTCATTGTCCATTGGATCCATACAACATTAAATACACTTACCCATGATTTCCATTTTTGCTTGCCTCTGCCTCTCAGGTGAATTAC